>NW_026986636.1:1700000-1902500 GCF_031307605.1 Tribolium castaneum | reverse complement strand
CTGGCTCAAAACTGCAAATTATGTATTACTTTGGATAAAAGAGCAGTTTATCCTGATTACTCCTTTGCTTAGAATAGAGCAAACTTGTATAAAACTTAATGAAAACTTTAAATTTCGTCTCAAAGAAATAATTTACGTTATAGTTTTGACCAGAACTGTTAATTTCAAACGATTTTATGCCCCCAAACGAGAAAACTTTCACTAAACAGATGCCAAACGTCTTAGTTCGTTTTATAAAAACGACATGTTACAGTTTAAACAAAAAAATTATTTTCGTTGTTGTATCAAAATAATTTATTTCGAATGATTCAATGGAGCGAAACGAGTAAACTTTTATAGGACAGATGCAAAATACCATATTACCACATAAATCGTTATTTTAAAGCAAAGTATTAGCTTTTGCACTTGTTCAATTAAAGTTTGCTTACTTCGAAATATGTAGTCGTCCGAAATAATTTTTTTTTTGTTAAAACTATAACGTAATTTGTTCTTTTGAGCTTGAATATAGAGTTTTCATTACGTTTTATAGTAGTTTACTCTACTCTAAGCATAGAATCAAACAGAGTAATCCGCTTTTGTTAAAACTGATACATAATTTGCTCTTATTTTCGAGAATAAGACATTTTCAATATGTTTGATAAAATTTTTCTTGTTTATAGCAAGGAATCGTTTAAAATAAGCTGTATTTGCCTAAACTGATACGTAATTCGATATTTGTGCATGGATACGAAGTTTTCAGTTTCTTTGACGTGAAATTTCTTGTTGCAAAAGGTAATACTTTGCTTTAAAACAACGCTTTATATGGTAATATGTGGTTTTGCATCTGCCCCATAAAAGTTCATTAGTTTCAAATCATAATTTCGTTTGAAATAAACAGTGCTGGTCAAAACTATAACGTAAATTATTTCTTTGAGACGAAATTTAAAGTTTTCATTAAGTTTTATACAAGTTTACTCTATTCTAAGTAAAGGAGTAATCAGGATAAATTGCTTTTATCTAGAGTAATATATAATTTGCAGTTTTCAGCCAGAATAAGACGTTTTTAATCTTTTTAATGTAAGTTTTCGTGTTCAAAACAAAGGATCGTCTAAAATAAGCAGTTTTTGTCCAGACTGATACGTAATTCGAATTTCTGTGCCTAAATAAGGGGTTTTCAGTTTCTTTGATGTAAGGTTTCTTGTTTGTAACAATGAATTAACAAAAATAATTGGTTTTTATCCAAACTGTGGCATGAATCAGCTTTAAGACTATAACGCAAATCTTTTGTTTTGTGCTAAAATAAAACGTTTTTAGTCAGTTTGATATAAGCTTTCTTGTTCAAAGCAAAATATTGTCGAAAATCAACCGTTTTTGTCTAAACTGAAACAAAATTCGGTGGTTTGTGTCCGAATACAAAGTTTTCAGATTCTTTAATGTTAGGTTTGCTGCTTCTAACAAAGAATCAACGAAAATATTTTGTTTTAATACAAACTGAAATATAAAATGTCTTTATAGGACAAAACATGATGTTTGGCATCTGTTTATTAAAAATTTACTCGTTTGGAAGCATAGAATCATTCCAAATAAGCTATTCTCGTCGAAACTATAATGTAATTAGTATTTTGTGCTAGAATACAACGTTTTTGTTAGATTTATTAACAATTTTGTCTATTTTAAGCAATGAAACGAATAGGATTAGCTGCCTTTATTCAAAGTGATACATAAATTGCTCTTTTATGCCAGATTAATACGTTTTTAGTCTGTTCGATGTAAGTTTTCTTGTTCAAAGCAAAAGATCGTCTAAAGTAAGCCGTTTTTGTTTGAACTGATGAACAATTCAGACTGAGAGTCAACAAAAATAATTTGTTTTAATCCAAACTGATAATTTTTGACCCTATAAGAGTCCTATAAGAGTCCGAGATACGCCGTTCTCGTCAAGTCTATAACGTAATTCGTTTTTTTGTGTCAGAATACGACGTTTTCTGTCTGTTTAATATAAGTTTTTAATAATAATAATAATAATAACAATAATAATAATAATAATAATAATAACAATAATAATAATAATAATAATAATAATAATAATAATAATAATAATAATAATAATAATAATAATAAAAATAATAATAGAAATAAAAGTAAGCTTAGTTTTCTAAGCAAAAATGAAGCTTATTTTGTGTGTTATATGAGCGCTTTCTCATTTCTATGCAAGAAATCATCTGTGATCTGTATTTTTAGGCAAGAAATTGTCTAAAATTAATAACTCATTTTAAAACTGGTATAAAAACATTTACTATACAAAAGTTAATAATAATATTATTAATAATAACGTTTTCTGTCTGTTTAATATAAGTTTTTAATAATAATAATAATAATAATAATAATAATAATAATAATAATAATAATAATAATAATAATAATAATAATAATAATAATAATAATAATAATAATAATAATAATAATAATAATAATAATAATAATAATAATAAAAATAATAATAGAAATAAAAGTAAGCTTAGTTTTCTAAGCAAAAATGAAGCTTATTTTGTGTGTTATATGAGCGCTTTCTCATTTCTATGCAAGAAATCATCTGTGATCTGTATTTTTAGGCAAGAAATTGTCTAAAATTAATAACTCATTTTAAAACTGGTATAAAAACATTTACTATACAAAAGTTAATAACAATAATAATAATAATAATAATAATAATAATAATAATAATAATAATAATAATAATAATAATAGTAATAATAATAATAATAATAATAGTAATAATAATAATAATAATAATAATAATAATAATAGTAATAAAAGAAATAATAATAATAATAATAATAATAATGATAATAATACTTATAATAATGAATTTCTTTCTAAATTAAAGCTTAGTTTTTCTAAGCAAAAATGATGCTTATTTTGTGTGTTATATGAGCGTTTTCTCATTTCTATGCAAGAGATCATCTGTGATCTGTGTTTTTAGGCAAGAAATTGAATAAAATTAATAACTCATTTTAAAACTGGTATAAAAACATTTACTATACAAAAGTTAATAATAATAATAATAATAATAATAATAATAATAATAATAATAATAATAGTAATAAAAAAAACAATAATAATAATAATAATAATAATAATGATAATAATACTTATAATAATAAATTTCTTTGTAAATTAAAGCTTAGTTTTTCTAAGCAAAAATGATGCTTATTTTGTGTTATCTGAGCGTTTTCTCATTTCTATGCAAGAGATCATCTGTGATCTGTGTTTTTAGGCAAGAAATTGTCTAAAATTAATAACGCATTTTAAAACTGGTATAAAAACATTTACTATACAAAAGTTATAATCGGTCTTTAATAATAATAATATTAATAATAATAATAATAATAATAATAATAATAATAATAATAATAATAATAATAATAATAATAATAATAATAATAATAGTAATAATAATAATAAAAATAATAGTAATAATAATAATAATAAAAATAAAAATAATAGTAGTAGTAAAAGTAAGCTTAGTTTTCTAAGCCAAAATGAAGCTTATTTTGTGTTATATGAGCGTTTTCTCATTTCTATGCAAAAGATCATGTGTGATCTGTGTTTTAAGTTGTGTCAGAATACGACGTTTTCTGTCTGTTTAATATAAGTTTTTAATAATAATAATAATAATAATAATAATAATAATAATAATAATAATAATAATAATAATAATAATAATAATAATAATAATAATAATAATAATAATAACAATAATAATAATAATAATAATAATAATAATAGTAATAGTAACAAAAGTAATAATAATAATAATACTTTTAAAAAGGAAAAATGGAGCTTATTTTGTGTGTTACATGAGCGTTTTCTCATTTTTATGCAAAAGATCATGTGTGATCTGTGTTTTTAGGCAATCTAAGCCATTTTATAGTTTTTAATATTTAACAAAAATTTGCTTTAAAATAAAATGTTTGAAAAACCGAAATTAAACTAAATTAATTGTGTCTAACACTTTAGTAGAGGAAAAAGGAGGAGACATAAAAGTCACTAAAGTCTTAAAGTTGTCTTTAGTCGTCATATTAATAACAATAACATTTATAATAACAATACTAGTAGTACTAAATTTGCTTATATGCAAGCGCTTAATTAAGGTAACAGTTTTTTTGTTTTTTGCCTATATCTCGAAAACAGTTACTCCTATCAATTTTTACTTTTTCACCAAAATTAAAGGTGATAAAATTTCCTACAAAATAGTTATTTGCATTTTTCATGTAGAACTAACCATAAGCGAGATATAAGTTTGAAAATAATTATTAATTAAAAAAAAGTGTTTTAACAGAAAATGTCTTGTGATTTAAAATACACTTAATTTGTTGGGTCCAATACTTTATTAGATGAAAAAGGAGGTGACATAAAAGTCACTGAAGTCTTCAGAGTCGTTTTTAAATGCTGCATTTTTGACTTCGTCTCAAACATTGAAAACTGAATTACATTTTTGATCAGTAACAGTTACAGTTTTCTTATTGGTTTTTTGCTTATATCTCGAAAACAGTTACTCCTATCAAATTTTATCTTTCTTTCAAAATTAAAGCTGATAAAATTTCCAACAAAATAGTTATTTACATTTTTCTTGTAGGACCAAGCATAAACGAGTTATAGAGTTGGATATAAATAATATTTAACAAAAATTTGCTTTAAAATAAAATGCTTGAAAAACCGGAATTAAACTAAATTAATTGTGTCTAACTCTTTAGTAGAGGAAAAAGGAGAAGACATAAAAGTCACTAAATGTTTCAGAGTCGTCTTTAGTCGTCATATTAATAACAATAACATTAATAATAATAATACTAATAGTACTAAATTTGCTTATATGCAAACGCTTAATTAACGTAACATTTTTTTGGTTTCTTGCTTATATCTCGAAAACAGTTACTCCTATCAATTTTTATCTTTTTTTCAAAATTAAAGCTAATAAAATTTCCTACAAAATAGTTATTTGCATTTTTTTGTAGGACCAACCATAAGCGAGTTATAGAGTTGGATATAAATAATATTTAACAAAAATTTGCTTTAAAATAAAATGTTTGAAAAACCGAAATTAAACTAAATTAATTGAGTCTAACACTTTAGTAGAGGAAAAAGAAGAAGACATAAAAGTCACTAAAGGTTTCAAAGTTGTCTTTAATCGTAATATTAATAACAATAACATTAATAATAATAATACTAATAGTACTAAATTTGCTTATATGCAAACGCTTAATTAAGGTAACAGTGTTTTGGTTTCTTGCTTATATCTCGAAAACAGTTACTCCTATCAATTTTTATCTTTTTACTAAAATTAAAGCTGATAAAATTTCCTACAAAATAGTTAATTGCATTTTTAATGTTGGACTAACCATAAGCGAGATATAAGTTTGAAAATAATTAAAATTTAAAAAAAAGTGCTTCAACAGAAAATGTCTTGTGATTTAAAATACACTTAATTTATAGGGTCCAATACTTTATTAGAAGAAAAAAGAGGTGACAGAAAGGTCACTGAAGTCTTTAGAGTCGTTTGTAAATGCTGCATTTTCGTCTTCGTCTCAAACATTGAAAACTGAATTACATTTTTGTTCAGTAACTGTTACAGTTTTCTTATTGGTTTTTTGCTTATATCTCGAAAACAGTTACTCCTATCAATTTCTATCATTCTTTTAAAATTAAAGCTGATAAAGCTTCCTACAAAATAGTTGTTTGCATTTTTCTTGTAGGACCAACCATAAGCGAGTTATAGAGTTGGATATAAATAATATTTAACAAAAATTTGCTTTAAATAAAATGTTTGAAAAACCGAAATTAAACTAAATTAATTGAGTCTAACACTTTAGTAGAGAAAAAAGAAAAAGACATAAAAGTCACCAACGTCTTCAGAATCGTTTTTAGTCGTCATATTAATAACAATAACGTTAATAATAATAATACTAATAGTACTAAATCTGCTTATATGCAAGCGCTTTATTAAGGTAACAGTGTTTTGGTTTCTTGCTTATATCTCGAAAACAGTTACTCCTATCAATTTTTATCTTTTTACTAAAATTCAAGCTGATAAAATTTCCTACAAAATAGTTATTTGCATTTTTCATGTAGGACTAACCATAAGCGAGATATATGATTGAAAATAATTAATATTTAAAAAAAAAGTGCTTTAACAGAAAATGTCTTGTGATTTAAAATACACTTAATTTATTGGGTCCAATACTTTTTTAGAAGAAAAAGGAAGTGACATAAAAGTCACTGAAGTCTTCAGAGTCGTTTTTAAATGCTGCAGTTTCGTCTTCGTCTCAAACATTGAAAACTGAATTACATTTTTGTTCAGTAACAGTCACAGTTTTCTTATTGGTTTTTTGCTTATATCTCGAAAACAGTTACTCCTATCAATTTTTATCTTTCTGTCAAAATTAAAGCTGATAAAATTTCCTACAAAATAGTTATTTGCATTTTTCTTGTAGGACCAACCATAAGCGAGTTATAGAGTTAGATATAAATAATATTTAACAAAAATTTGCTTTAAAATAAAATGTTTGAAAAACTGAAATTAAACTAATTTTACTGTGTCTAACACTTTAGTAGAGAAAAAACGAAAAGACATAAAAGTCACTTAAGGTTTCAGAGTTGTCTTTAGTTGTCATATTAATAACAATAACATTAATAATAATAATAATACTAATAGTTCTAAATTTGCTTATATGCAAACGCTTAATTAAGGTAACAGTGTTTTGGTTTCTTGCTTATATCTCGAAAACAGTTACTCCTATCAATTTTTATCTTTTTACTAAAATTCAAGCTGATAAAATTTCCTACAAAATAGTTATTTGCATTTTTCATGTAGGACTAACCATAAGCGAGATATATGATTGAAAATAATTAATATTTAAAAAAAAAGTGCTTTAACAGAAAATGTCTTGTGATTTAAAATACACTTAATTTATTGGGTCCAATACTTTATTAGAAGAAAAAGGAAGTGACATAAAAGTCACTGAAGTCTTCAGAGTCGTTTTTAAATGCTGCAGTTTCGTCTTCGTCTCAAACATTGAAAACCGAATTACATTTTTGTTCAGTAACAGTCACAGTTTTCTTATTGGTTTTTTGCTTATATCTCGAAAACAGTTACTCCTATCAATTTTTATCTTTCTTTCAAAATTAAAGCTGATAAAATTTCCTACAAAATAGTTTTTTGCATTTTTCTTGTACGACCAACCATAAGCGAGTTATAGAGTTGGATATAAATAATATTTAACAAAAATTTGCTTTAAAATAAAATGTTTGAAAAACTGAAATTAAACTAATTTAATTGTGTCTAACACTTTAGTAGAGGAAAAAGAAGAAGACATAAAAGTCACTAAAGGTTTCAAAGTTGTTTTTAATCGTCATATTAATAACAATAACATTAATAATAATAATACTAATAGTACTAAATTTGCTAATATGCAAACGCTTAATTAAGGTAACAGTGTTTTGGTTTCTTGCTCATATCTCGAAAACAGTTACTCCTATCAACTTTTATTTTTTTATTAAAATTCAAGCTGATAAAATTTCCTACAAAATAATTATTTGCATTTTTTATGTAGGACTAACCATAAGCGAGATATAAGATTGAAAATAATTAATATTTAAAAAAGAAGTGCTTTAACAGAAAATGTCTTGTGATTTAAAATACACTTAATTTATTAGGTCCAATTCTTTATTAGAAAAAAAGGGGGTGACATATAAGTCACTGAAGTCTTCAGAGTCGATTTTAAATGCTGCATTTTCGTCTTCGTCTCAAACATTGAAAACTGAATTACATTTTTGTTCTGAAACGGTAACAGTTTTTAGATTGGTTTTTTGCTTATATCTCGAAAACAGTTACTCCTATCAATTTTTATCTTTCTTTCAAAATTAAAGCTGATAACATTTCCTACAAAATAGTTATTTGCATTTTTCTTGTAGGACCAACCATAAGCGAGTTATAAAGTTGGATATAAATAATATTTAACAAAAACTTGCTTAAAAATAAAATGTTTGAAATACTGAAATTAAACTAAATTAATTGTGTCTAACACTTTAGTAGAGAAAAAAGAAAAAGACATAAAAGTCACCAAAGTCTTCAGAATCGTTTTTAGTCGTCATATTAATAACAATAACATTAATAATAATAATACTAATAGTACTAAATCTGCTTATATGCAAGCGCTTTATTAAGGTAACAGTTTTTTGGTTTCTTGCTTATATCTCGAAAACAGTTACTCCTATGAATTTTTGTCTTTTTTTCAAAATTAAAGCTGATAAAATTTCCTACAAAATAGTTATTTGCATTTTTCTTGTAGGACCAACCATAAGCGAGTTATAGAGTTGGATATAAATACTTTTTAACAAAAATTTGCTTTAAAATAAAATGTTTGAAATACTGAAATTAAACTAATTTAATTGTGTCTAACACTTTAGTAGAGGAAAAAGGAAAAGACATAAAAGTCACTAAAGGTTTCAGAGTTGTCTTTAGTTGTCATATTAATAACAATAACATTAATAATAATAATACTAATAGTACTAAATTTGCTTATATGCAAACGCTTAATTAAGGTAACAGTGTTTTGGTTTCTTGCTTATATCTCGAAAACAGTTACTCCTATCAATTTTTATCTTTTTACTAAAATTCAAGCTGATAAAATTTCCTATAAAATAGTTATTTGCATTTTTCATGTAGGACTAACCATAAGCGAGATATATGATTGAAAATAATTAATATTTAAAAAAAAAGTGCTTTAACAGAAAATGTCTTGTGATTTAAAATACACTTAATTTATTGGGTCCAATACTTTATTAGAAGAAAAAGGAAGTGACATAAAAGTCACTGAAGTCTTCAGAGTCGTTTTTAAATGCTGCAGTTTCGTCTTCGTCTCAAACATTGAAAACTGAATTACATTTTTGTTCAGTAACAGTCACAGTTTTCTTATTGGTTTTTTGCTTATATCTCGAAAACAGTTACTCCTATCAATTTTTATCTTTCTGTCAAAATTAAAGCTGATAAGATTTCCTACAAAATAAATATTTGCATTTTTCTTGTAGGACCAACCATAAGCGAGTTATAGAGTTGGATATAAATAAGATTTAACAAAAATTTGCTTTAAAATAAAATGTTTGAAAAACTGAAATTAAACTAATTTAATTGTGTCTAACACTTTAGTAGAGGAAAAAGAAGAAGACATAAAAGTCACTAAAGGTTTCAAAGTTGTCTTTAATCGTCATATTAATAACAATAACATTAATAATAATAATACTAGTAGTACTAAATTTGCTTATATGCAAACGCTTAATTAAGGTAACAGTGTTTTGGTTTCTTGCTCATATCTCGAAAACAGTTACTCCTATCAATTTTTATCTTTCTTTCAAAATTAAAGCTGATAACATTTCCTACAAAATAGTTATTTACATTTTTCTTGTGGGACCAACCATAAGCGAGTTATAAAGTTGGATATAAATAATATTTAACAAAAACTTGCTTAAAAATAAAATGTTTGAAATACTGAAATTAAACTAAATTAATTGTGTCTAACACTTTAGTAGAGAAAAAAGAAAAAGACATAAAAGTCACCAAAGTCTTCAGAATCGTTTTTAGTCGTCATATTAATAACAATAACATTAATAATAATAATAATAATAATAGTACTAAATCTGCTTATATGCAAGCGCTTTATTAAGGTAACAGTTTTTTGGTTTCTTGCTTATATCTCGAATACAGTTACTCCTATGAATTTTTGTCTTTTTTTCAAAATTAAAGCTGATAAAATTTCCTACAAAATAGTTATTTGCATTTTTCTTGTAGGACCAACCATAAGCGAGTTATAGAGTTGGATATAAATACTTTTTAACAAAAATTTGCTTTAAAATAAAATGTTTGAAAAACTGAAATTAAACTAATTTAATTGTGTCTAACACTTTAGTAGAGGAAAAAGGAAAAGACATAAAAGTCACTAAAGGTTTCAGAGTTGTCTTTAGTTGTCATATTAATAACAGTAACATTAATAATAATAATACTAATAGTACTAAATTTGCTTATATGCAAACGCTTAATTAAGGTAACAGTGTTTTGGTTTCTTGCTTATATCTCGAAAACAGTTACTCCTATCAATTTTTATCTTTTTACTAAAATTCAAGCTGATAAAATTTCCTATAAAATAGTTATTTGCATTTTTCATGTAGGACTAACCATAAGCGAGATATATGATTGAAAATAATTAATATTTAAAAAAAAAGTGCTTTAACAGAAAATGTCTTGTGATTTAAAATACACTTAATTTATTGGGTCTAATACTTTATTAGAAGAAAAAGGAAGTGACATAAAAGTCACTGAAGTCTTCAGAGTCGTTTATAAATGCTGCAGTTTCGTCTTCGTCTCAAACATTGAAAACTGAATTACATTTTTGTTCAGTAACAGTCACAGTTTTCTTATTGGTTTTTTGCTTATATCTCGAAAACAGTTACTCCTATCAATTTTTATCTTTCTGTCAAAATTAAAGCTGATAAAATTTCCTACAAAATAGTTATTTGCATTTTTCTTGTAGGACCAACCATAAGCGAGTTATAGAGTTGGATATAAACAATATTTAACAAAAATTTGCTTTAAAATAAAATGTTTGAAAAACTGAAATTAAACTAATTTAATTGTGTCTAACACTTTAGTAGAGGAAAAAGAAGAAGACATAAAAGTCACTAAAGGTTTCAAAGTTGTCTTTAATCGTCATATTAATAACAATAACATTAATAATAATAATACTAATAGTACTAAATTTGCTTATATGCAAACGCTTAACTAAGGTAACAGTGTTTTGGTTTCTTGCTCATATCTCGAAAACAGTTACTCCTATCAACTTTTATCTTTTTACCAAAATTCAAGCTGATAAAATTTCCTACAAAATAATTATTTGCATTTTTTATGTAGGACTAACCATAAGCGAGATATAAGATTGAAAATAATTAATATTTAAAAAAGAAGTGCTTTAACAGAAAATGTCTTGTGATTTAAAATACACTTAATTTATTAGGTCCAATACTTTATTAGAAAAAAAGGGGGTGACATATAAGTCACTGAAGTCTTCAGAGTCGATTTTAAATGCTGCATTTTTGTCTTCGCCTCAAACATTGAAAACTGAATTACATTTTTGTTCTGAAACGGTAACAGTTTTTACATTGGTTTTTTGCTTATATCTCGAAAACAGTTACTCCTATCAATTTTTATCTTTCTTTCAAAATTAAAGCTGATAACATTTCCTACAAAATAGTTATTTGCATTTTTCTTGTAGGACCAACCATAAGCGAGTTATAAAGTTGGATATAAATAATATTTAACAAAAACTTGCTTAAAAATAAAATGTTTGAAATACTGAAATTAAACTAAATTAATTGTGTCTAACACTTTAGTAGAGAAAAAAGAAAAAGACATAAAAGTCACCAAAGTCTTCAGAATCGTTTTTAGTCGTCATATTAATAACAATAACATTAATAATAATAATACTAATAGTACTAAATCTGCTTATATGCAAGCGCTTTATTAAGGTAACAGTTTTTTGGTTTCTTGCTTATATCTCGAAAACAGTTACTCCTATGAATTTTTGTCTTTTTTTCAAAATTAAAGCTGATAAAATTTCCTACAAAATAGTTATTTGCATTTTTCTTGTAGGACCAACCATAAGCGAGTTATAGAGTTGGATATAAATACTTTTTAACAAAAATTTGCTTTAAAATAAAATGTTTGAAATACTGAAATTAAACTAATTTAATTGTGTCTAACACTTTAGTAGAGGAAAAAGGAAAAGACATAAAAGTCACTAAAGGTTTCAGAGTTGTCTTTAGTTGTCATATTAATAACAATAACATTAATAATAATAATACTAATAGTACTAAATTTGCTTATATGCAAACGCTTAATTAAGGTAACAGTGTTTTGGTTTCTTGCTTATATCTCGAAAACAGTTACTCCTATCAATTTTTATCTTTTTACTAAAATTCAAGCTGATAAAATTTCCTATAAAATAGTTATTTGCATTTTTCATGTAGGACTAACCATAAGCGAGATATATGATTGAAAATAATTAATATTTAAAAAAAAAGTGCTTTAACAGAAAATGTCTTGTGATTTAAAATACACTTAATTTATTGGGTCCAATACTTTATTAGAAGAAAAAGGAAGTGACATAAAAGTCACTGAAGTCTTCAGAGTCGTTTTTAAATGCTGCAGTTTCGTCTTCGTCTCAAACATTGAAAACTGAATTACATTTTTGTTCAGTAACAGTCACAGTTTTCTTATTGGTTTTTTGCTTATATCTCGAAAACAGTTACTCCTATCAATTTTTATCTTTCTGTCAAAATTAAAGCTGATAAAATTTCCTACAAAATAAATATTTGCATTTTTCTTGTAGGACCAACCATAAGCGAGTTATAGAGTTGGATATAAATAAGATTTAACAAAAATTTGCTTTAAAATAAAATGTTTGAAAAACTGAAATTAAACTAATTTAATTGTGTCTAACACTTTAGTAGAGGAAAAAGAAGAAGACATAAAAGTCACTAAAGGTTTCAAAGTTGTCTTTAATCGTCATATTAATAACAATAACATTAATAATAATAATACTAATAGTACTAAATTTGCTTATATGCAAACGCTTAATTAAGGTAACAGTGTTTTGGTTTCTTGCTCATATCTCGAAAACAGTTACTCCTATCAATTTTTATCTTTCTTTCAAAATTAAAGCTGATAACATTTCCTACAAAATAGTTATTTACATTTTTCTTGTGGGACCAACCATAAGCGAGTTATAAAGTTGGATATAAATAATATTTAACAAAAACTTGCTTAAAAATAAAATGTTTGAAATACTGAAATTAAACTAAATTAATTGTGTCTAACACTTTAGTAGAGAAAAAAGAAAAAGACATAAAAGTCACCAAAGTCTTCAGAATCGTTTTTAGTCGTCATATTAATAACAATAACATTAATAATAATAATACTAATAGTACTAAATCTGCTTATATGCAAGCGCTTTATTAAGGTAACAGTTTTTTGGTTTCTTGCTTATATCTCGAATACAGTTACTCCTATGAATTTTTGTCTTTTTTTCAAAATTAAAGCTGATAAAATTTCCTACAAAATAGTTATTGGCATTTTTCTTGTAGGACCAACCATAAGCGAGTTATAGAGTTGGATATAAATACTTTTTAACAAAAATTTGCTTTAAAATAAAATGTTTGAAAAACTGAAATTAAACTAATTTAATTGTGTCTAACACTTTAGTAGAGGAAAAAGGAAAAGACATAAAAGTCACTAAAGGTTTCAGAGTTGTCTTTAGTTGTCATATTAATAACAGTAACATTAATAATAATAATACTAATAGTACTAAATTTGCTTATATGCAAACGCTTAATTAAGGTAACAGTGTTTTGGTTTCTTGCTTATATCTCGAAAACAGTTACTCCTATCAATTTTTATCTTTTTACTAAAATTCAAGCTGATAAAATTTCCTATAAAATAGTTATTTGCATTTTTCATGTAGGACTAACCATAAGCGAGATATATGATTGAAAATAATTAATATTTAAAAAAAAAGTGCTTTAACAGAAAATGTCTTGTGATTTAAAATACACTTAATTTATTGGGTCTAATACTTTATTAGAAGAAAAAGGAAGTGACATAAAAGTCACTGAAGTCTTCAGAGTCGTTTTTAAATGCTGCAGTTTCGTCTTCGTCTCAAACATTGAAAACTGAATTACATTTTTGTTCAGTAACAGTCACAGTTTTCTTATTGGTTTTTTGCTTATATCTCGAAAACAGTTACTCCTATCAATTTTTATCTTTCTGTCAAAATTAAAGCTGATAAAATTTCCTACAAAATAGTTATTTGCATTTTTCTTGTAGGACCAACCATAAGCGAGTTATAGAGTTGGATATAAACAATATTTAACAAAAATTTGCTTTAAAATAAAATGTTTGAAAAACTGAAATTAAACTAATTTAATTGTGTCTAACACTTTAGTAGAGGAAAAAGAAGAAGACATAAAAGTCACTAAAGGTTTCAAAGTTGTCTTTAATCGTCATATTAATAACAATAACATTAATAATAATAATACTAATAGTACTAAATTTGCTTATATGCAAACGCTTAACTAAGGTAACAGTGTTTTGGTTTCTTGCTCATATCTCGAAAACAGTTACTCCTATCAACTTTTATCTTTTTACCAAAATTCAAGCTGATAAAATTTCCTACAAAATAATTATTTGCATTTTTTATGTAGGACTAACCATAAGCGAGATATAAGATTGAAAATAATTAATATTTAAAAAAGAAGTGCTTTAACAGAAAATGTCTTGTGATTTAAAATACACTTAATTTATTAGGTCCAATACTTTATTAGAAAAAAAGGGGGTGACATATAAGTCACTGAAGTCTTCAGAGTCGATTTTAAATGCTGCATTTTTGTCTTCGCCTCAAACATTGAAAACTGAATTACATTTTTGTTCTGAAACGGTAACAGTTTTTACATTGGTTTTTTGCTTATATCTCGAAAACAGTTACTCCTATCAATTTTTATCTTTCTTTCAAAATTAAAGCTGATAACATTTCCTACAAAATAGTTATTTGCATTTTTCTTGTAGGACCAACCATAAGCGAGTTATAAAGTTGGATATAAATAATATTTAACAAAAACTTGCTTAAAAATAAAATGTTTGAAATACTGAAATTAATATGACGACTAAAAACGATTCTGAAGACTTTGGTAACTTTTATGTCTTTTTCTTTTTTCTCAACTAAAGTGTTAGACACAATTAATTTTGTTTAATTTCAGTATTTCAAACATTTAATTTTTAAGCAAGTTTTTGTTAAATATTATTTATATCCAACTTTATAACTCGCTTATGGTTGGTCCTACAAGAAAAATGCAAATAACTATTTTGTAGGAAATTTTATCAGCTTTATTTAAAAAAAAAATAAAAACTGATAGGAGTAATTGTTTTCGAGATATAAGCAAAAAACCAATGTAAAAACTGTTACCGTTTCAGAACAAAAATGTAATTCAGTTTTCAATGTTTGAGACGAAGACGAAAATGCAGCATTTACAATCGACTCTGAAGACTTCAGTGACTTATATGTCACCCCCTTTTTCTTCTAATAAAGTATTGGACCTAATAAATTAAGTGTATTTTAAATCACAAGACATTTTCTGTTAAAGCACTTTTTTTTTAAATATTAATTATTTTCAAACTTATATCTCGCTTATGGTTAGTCCTACATGAAAAATGCAAATAACTATTTGGTAGGAAATTTTATCAGCTTGAATTTTAGTAAAAAGATAAAAATTGATAAGAGTAACTGTTTTCGAGATATAAGCAAGAAACCAAAACACTGTTACCTTAATTAAGCGTTTGCATATAAGCAAATTTAGTACTATTAGTATTATTATTATTAATGTTATTGTTATTAATATGACAACTAAAGACAACTCTGAAACCTTTAGTGACTTTTATGTCTTTTCCTTTTTCCTCTACTAAAGTGTTAGACACAGTTAAATTAGTTTAATTTCAGTTTTTCAAACATTTTATTTTAAAGCAAATTTTTGTTATATATTATTTATATCCAACTCTATAACTCGCTTATGGTTGGTCCTACAAGAAAAATGCAAATAACTATTTTGTAGAATATTTTATCAGCTTTAATTTTGAAAGAAAGACAAAAATTCATAGGAGTAACTGTTTTCGAGATATAAGCAAGAAACCAAAAAACTGTTACCTTAATAAAGCGCTTGCATATAAGCAGATTTAGTACTGTTAGTATTATTATTATTAATGTTATTGTTATTAATATGACGACTAAAAACGATTCTGAAGACTTTGGTGACTTTTATGTCTTTTTCTTTTTTCTCTACTAAAGTGTTAGACACAATTAATTTAGTTTAATTTCAGTATTTCAAACATTTTATTTTTAAGCAAGTTTTTGTTAAATATTATTTATATCCAACTTTATAACTCGCTTATGGTTGGTCCTACAAGAAAAATGCAAATAACTATTTTGTAGGAAATGTTATCAGCTTTAATTTTGAAAGAAAGATAAAAATTGATAGGAGTAACTGTTTTCGAGATATAAGCAAAAAACCAAAGTAAAAACTGTTACCGTTTCAGAACAAAAATGTAATTCAGTTTTCAATGTTTGAGACGAAGACGAAAATGCAGCATTTAAAATCGACTCTGAAGACTTCAGTGACTTATATGTCACCCCCTTTTTTTTCTAATAAAGTATTGGACCTAATACATTAAGTGTATTTTAAATCACAAGACATTTTCTGTTAAAGCACTTCTTTTTTAAATATTAATAATTTTCAATCTTATATCTCGCTTATGGTTAGTCCTACATAAAAAATGCAAATAACTATTTTGTAGGAAATTTTATCAGCTTGAATTTTAGTAAAAAGATAAAAATTGATAGGAGTAACTGTTTTCGAGATATGAGCAAGAAACCAAAACACTGTTACCTTAATTAAGCGTTTGCATATAAACAAATTTAGTACTATTAGTATTATTATTATTAATGTTATTGTTATTAATATGACGATTAAAGACAACTTTGAAACCTTTAGTGACTTTTATGTCTTCTTCTTTTTCCTCTACTAAAGTGTTAGACACAATTAATTTAGTTTAATTTCGGTTTATTTCGGTTTTTCAAACATTTTATTTTAAAGCAAATTTTTGTTAAATATTAAAAACTATAAAATGGCTTAGATTGCCTAAAAACACAGATCACACATGATCTTTTGCATAAAAATGAGAAAACGCTCATGTAACACACAAAATAAGCTCCATTTTTCCTTTTTAAAAGTATTATTATTATTATTACTTTTGTTACTATTACTATTATTATTATTATTATTATTATTATTATTATTATTATTATTATTATTATTATTGTTATTATTATTATTATTATTATTATTATTATTATTATTATTATTATTATTATTATTAAAAACTTATATTAAACAGACAGAAAACGTCGTATTCTGACACAACTTAAAACACAGATCACACATGATCTTTTGCATAGAAATGAGAAAACGCTCATATAACACAAAATAAGCTTCATTTTGGCTTAGAAAACTAAGCTTACTTTTACTACTACTATTATTTTTATTTTTATTTATATTATTATTATTACTATTATTTTTATTATTATTATTACTATTATTATTATTATTATTATTATTATTATTATTATTATTATTATTATTATTATTGTTTCTTTTATTACTATTATTATTATTATTATTATTATTATTATTATTATTATTATTATTATTATTATTATTATTATTATTATTATTAACTTTTGTATAGTAAATGTTTTTATACCAGTTTTAAAATGAGTTATTAATTTTATTCAATTTCTTGCCTAAAAACACAGATCACAGATGATCTCTTGCATAGAAATGAGAAAGCGCTCATATAACACACAAAATAAGCTTCATTTTTGCTTAGAAAACTAAGCTTACTTTTATTTCTATTATTATTTTTATTATTATTATTATTATTATTATTATTATTATTATTATTGTTATTATTATTATTATTATTATTATTATTATTGTTATTATTATTATTATTATTAAAAACTTATATTAAACAGACAGAAAACGTCGTATTCTGACACAAAAAAACGAATTACGTTATAGACTTGACGAGAACGGCGTATCTCGGACTCTTATAGGACTCTTATAGGGTCAAAAATTATCAGTTTGGATTAAAACAAATTATTTTTGTTGACTCTCAGTCTGAATTGTTCATCAGTTCAAACAAAAACGGCTTACTTTAGACGATCTTTTGCTTTGAACAAGAAAACTTACATCGAACAGACTAAAAACGTATTAATCTGGCATAAAAGAGCAATTTATGTATCACTTTGGATAAAGGCAGCTAATCCTATTCGTTTCATTGCTTAAAATAGACAAAATTGTTAATAAATCTAACAAAAACGCTGTATTCTAGCACAAAATACTAATTACATTATAGTTTCGACGAGAATAGCTTATTTGGAATGATTCTATGCTTCCAAACGAGTAAATTTTTAATAAACAGATGCCAAACATCATGTTTTGTCCTATAAAGACATTTTATATTGCAGTTTGTATTAAAACAAAATATTTTCGTTGATTCTTTGTTAGAAGCAGCAAACCTAACATTAAAGAATCTGAAAACTTTGTATTCGGACACAAACCACCGAATTTTGTTTCAGTTTAGACAAAAACGGTTGATTTTCGACAATATTTTGCTTTGAACAAAAAAGCTTATATCAAACTGACTAAAAACGTCTTATTTTAGCACAAAACAAAAGATTTGCGTTATAGTCTTAAAGCTGATTCATGCCACAGTTTGGATAAAAACCAATTATTTTTGTTAATTCATTGTTACAAACAAGAAACCTTACATCAAAGAAACTGAAAACCCCTTATTTAGGCACAGAAATTCGAATTACGTTTCAGTCTGGACAAAAACTGCTTATTTTAGACGATCCTTTGTTTTGAACACGAAAACTTACATTAAAAAGATTAAAAACGTCTTATTCTGGCTGAAAACTGCAAATTATATATTACTCTAGATAAAAGCAATTTATCCTGATTACTCCTTTACTTAGAATAGAGTAAACTTGTATAAAACTTAATGAAAACTTTAAATTTCGTCTCAAAGAAATAATTTACGTTATAGTTTTGACCAGCACTGTTTATTTCAAACGAAATTATGATTCGAAACTAATGAACTTTTATGGGGCAGATGCAAAACCACATATTACCATATAAAGCGTTGTTTTAAAGCAAAGTATTACCTTTTGCAACAAGAAATTTCACGTCAAAGAAACTGAAAACTTCGTATCCATACATAAATATCTAATTACGTATCAGTTTAGGCAAATACAGCTTATTTTAAACGATTCCTTGCTATAAACAAAAAAAATTTTATCAAGCATATTGAAAACGTCTTATTCTCGAAAATAAGAGCAAATTATGTATCAGTTTTAACAGAAGCGGATTACTCTGTTTGATTCTATGCTTAGAGTAGAGTAAACTACTATAAAACGTAATGAAAACTCTATATTCAAGCTCAAAAGAACAAATTACGTTATAGTTTTGACAAAAAAAAATATTTCGGACGATTACATACTTCGAAGTAAGCAAACTTTAATTGAACATGTGCAAAAGCTAATACTTTGCTTTAAAATAATGATTTATGTGGTAATATGGTATTTTGCATCTGTCCTATAAAAGTTTACCCGTTTCGCTCCATTGAATCATTAGAAATAAATTATTTTGACACAACAACAACACAAATAATTTGTTTTTGTTTAAACTGTAACATAAGTCGCTTTTATAAAACGAACTAAGACGTTTGGCATCTGCTTAGTGAAAGTTTTCTCGTTTGGGGGCATAAAATCGTTTGAAATTAACAGTTCTGGTCAAAACTATTACGTAAATTATTTCATTGTGTCACTTTAAAGATTTGCGTTATAGTCTTGACGAGAACTGTTAATTTCAAACGATTCTATGCTTTGAAACCAGTATACTTTCACTGAACAGAGGCAAAACGTCTGATTTCGCCTTTAAAAAACGATTTATGTCACAGTTTGGATTAAAACCAATGATTTTCGTTTATTCATTGTTACAAACAAGAAACCTTACATCAAAGAAACTGAAAACCTTTTATTCAGGCCCAGAAAATCAAATTACGTTTTAGTCTGGACACAAATTGCTTATTTTAGACGATTCTTTCTTTTGAACACGAAAACTTACATTAAAAAGATTAAAAACGTCTTATTCTGGCTCAAAACTGCAAATTATGTATTACTTTGGATAAAAGCAGTTTATCCTGATTACTCCTTTGCTTAGAATAGAGCAAACTTGTATAAAACTTAATGAAAACTTTAAATTTCGTCTCAAAGAAATAATTTACGTTATAGTTTTGACCAGAACTGTTAACTTCAAACGATTTTATGCCCCCAAACGAGAAAACTTTCACTAAACAGATGCCAAACGTCTTAGTTCGTTTTATAAAAACGACATGTTACAGTTTAAACAAAAAAATTATTTTCGTTGTTGTATCAAAATAATTTATTTCGAATGATTCAATGGAGCGAAACGAGTAAACTTTTATAGGACAGATGCAAAATACCATATTACGACATAAATCGTTATTTTAAAGCAAAGTATTAGCTTTTGCACTTGTTCAATTAAAGTTTGCTTACTTCGAAATATGTAGTCGTCCGAAATAATTTTTTTTTGTCAAAACTATAACGTAATTTGTTCTTTTGAGCTTGAATATAGAGTTTTCATTACGTTTTATAGTAGTTTACTCTACTCTAAGCATAGAATCAAACAGAGTAATCCGCTTTTGTTAAAACTGATACATAATTTGCTCTTATTTTCGAGAATAAGACATTTTCAATATGTTTGATAAAATTTTTCTTGTTTATAGCAAGGAATCGTTTAAAATAAGCTGTATTTGCCTAAACTGATACGTAATTCGATATTTGTGCATGGATACGAAGTTTTCAGTTTCTTTGACGTGAAATTTCTTGTTGCAAAAGGTAATACTTTGCTTTAAAACAACGCTTTATATGGTAATATGTGGTTTTGCATCTGCCCCATAAAAGTTCATTAGTTTCGAATCATAATTTCGTTTGAAATAAACAGTGCTGGTCAAAACTATAACGTAAATTATTTCTTTGAGACGAAATTTAAAGTTTTCATTAAGTTTTATACAAGTTTACTCTATTCTAAGTAAAGGAGTAATCAGGATAAATTGCTTTTATCTAGAGTAATATATAATTTGCAGTTTTCAGCCAGAATAAGACGTTTTTAATCTTTTTAATGTAAGTTTTCGTGTTCAAAACAAAGGATCGTCTAAAATAAGCAGTTTTTGTCCAGACTGAAACGTAATTCGAATTTCTGTGCCTAAATAAGGGGTTTTCAGTTTTTTTGATGTAAGGTTTCTTGTTTGTAACAATGAATTAACAAAAATAATTGGTTTTTATCCAAACTGTGGCATGAATCAGCTTTAAGACTATAACGCAAATCTTTTGTTTTGTGCTAAAATAAGACGTTTTTAGTCAGTTTGATATAAGCTTTCTTGTTCAAAGCAAAATATTGTCGAAAATCAACCGTTTTTGTCTAAACTGAAACAAAATTCGGTGGTTTGTGTCCGAATACAAAGTTTTCAGATTCTTTAATGTTAGGTTTGCTGCTTCTAACAAAGAATCAACGAAAATATTTTGTTTTAATACAAACTGCAATATAAAATGTCTTTATAGGACAAAACATGATGTTTGGCATCTGTTTATTAAAAATTTACTCGTTTGGAAGCATAGAATCATTCCAAATAAGCTATTCTCGTCGAAACTATAATGTAATTAGTATTTTGTGCTAGAATACAACGTTTTTGTTAGATTTATTAACAATTTTGTCTATTTTAAGCAATGAAACGAATAGGATTAGCTGCCTTTATTCAAAGTGATACATAAATTGCTCTTTTATGCCAGATTAATACGTTTTTAGTCTGTTCGATGTAAGTTTTCTTGTTCAAAGCAAAAGATCGTCTAAAGTAAGCCGTTTTTGTTTGAACTGATGAACAATTCAGACTGAGAGTCAACAAAAATAATTTGTTTTAATCCAAACTGATAATTTTTGACCCTATAAGAGTCCTATAAGGGTCCGAGATACGCCGTTCTCGTCAAGTCTATAACGTAATTCGTTTTTTTGTGTCAGAATACGACGTTTTCTGTCTGTTTAATATAAGTTTTTAATAATAATAATAATAATAACAATAATAATTATAATAATAATAATAATAATAATAATAATAATAATAATAATAATAATAATAATAATAATAATAATAATAATAATAATAATAAAAATAATAATAGAAATAAAAGTAAGCTTAGTTTTCTAAGCAAAAATGAAGCTTATTTTGTGTGTTATATGAGCGCTTTCTCATTTCTATGCAAGAAATCATCTGTGATCTGTATTTTTAGGCAAGAAATTGTCTAAAATTAATAACTCATTTTAAAACTGGTATAAAAACATTTACTATACAAAAGTTATAATCGGTCTTTAATAATAATAATATTAATAATAATAATAATAATAATAATAATAATAATAATAATAATAATAATAATAGTAATAATAATAATAAAAATAATAGTAATAATAATAATAATAATAAAAATAAAAATAATAGTAGTAGTAAAAGTAAGCTTAGTTTTCTAAGCCAAAATGAAGCTTATTTTGTGTTATATGAGCGTTTTCTCATTTCTATGCAAAAGATCATGTGTGATCTGTGTTTTAAGTTGTGTCAGAATACGACGTTTTCTGTCTGTTTAATATAAGTTTTTAATAATAATAATAATAATAATAATAATAATAATAATAATAATAATAATAATAATAATAATAATAATAATAATAATAATAATAATAATAATAATAATAATAATAATAATAACAATAATAATAATAATAATAATAATAATAATAATAGTAATAGTAACAAAAGTAATAATAATAATAATACTTTTAAAAAGGAAAAATGGAGCTTATTTTGTGTGTTACATGAGCGTTTTCTCATTTTTATGCAAAAGATCATGTGTGATCTGTGTTTTTAGGCAATCTAAGCCATTTTATAGTTTTTAATATTTAACAAAAATTTGCTTTAAAATAAAATGTTTGAAAAACCGAAATTAAACTAAATTAATTGTGTCTAACACTTTAGTAGAGGAAAAAGGAGGAGACATAAAAGTCACTAAAGTCTTAAAGTTGTCTTTAGTCGTCATATTAATAACAATAACATTTATAATAACAATACTAGTAGTACTAAATTTACTTATATGCAAGCGCTTAATTAAGGTAACAGTTTTTTTGTTTTTTGCCTATATCTCGAAAACAGTTACTCCTATCAATTTTTACTTTTTCACCAAAATTAAAGGTGATAAAATTTCCTACAAAATAGTTATTTGCATTTTTCATGTAGAACTAACCATAAGCGAGATATAAGTTTGAAAATAATTATTAATTAAAAAAAAGTGTTTTAACAGAAAATGTCTTGTGATTTAAAATACACTTAATTTGTTGGGTCCAATACTTTATTAGAAGAAAAAGGAGGTGACATAAAAGTCAATGAAGTCTTCAGAGTCGTTTTTAAATGCTGCATTTTTGACTTCGTCTCAAACATTGAAAACTGAATTACATTTTTGTTCAGTAACAGTTACAGTTTTCTTATTGGTTTTTTGCTTATATCTCGAAAACAGTTACTCCTATCAAATTTTATCTTTCTTTCAAAATTAAAGCTGATAAAATTTCCAACAAAATAGTTATTTACATTTTTCTTGTAGGACCAAGCATAAACGAGTTATAGAGTTGGATATAAATAATATTTAACAAAAATTTGCTTTAAAATAAAATGCTTGAAAAACCGGAATTAAACTAAATTAATTGTGTCTAACACTTTAGTAGAGGAAAAAGGAGAAGACATAAAAGTCACTAAATGTTTCAGAGTCGTCTTTAGTCGTCATATTAATAACAATAACATTAATAATAATAATACTAATAGTACTAAATTTGCTTATATGCAAACGCTTAATTAACGTAACATTTTTTTGGTTTCTTGCTTATATCTCGAAAACAGTTACTCCTATCAATTTTTATCTTTTTTTCAAAATTAAAGCTAATAAAATTTCCTACAAAAGAGTTATTTGCATTTTTTTGTAGGACCAACCATAAGCGAGTTAAAGAGTTGGATATAAATAATATTTAACAAAAATTTGCTTTAAAATAAAATGTTTGAAAAACCGAAATTAAACTAAATTAATTGAGTCTAACACTTTAGTAGAGGAAAAAGAAAAAGACATAAAAGTCACTAAAGGTTTCAGAGTTGTCTTTAGTTGTCATATTAATAACAATAACATTAATAATAATAATACTAATAGTACTAAATCTGCTTATATGCAAGCGCTTTATTAAGGTAACAGTTTTTTGGTTTCTTGCTTATATCTTGAAAACAGTTACTCCTATGAATTTTTGTCTTTCTTTCAAAATTAAAGCTGATAAAATATTCTACAAAATAGTTATTTGCATTTTTCTTGTAGGACCAACCATAAGCGAGTTATGGAGTTGGATATAAATAATATTTAACAAAAATTTGCTTTAAAATAAAATGTTTGAAAAACTGAAATTAAACTAATTTAACTGTGTAACTGTGTCTAACACTTTAGTAGAGAAAAAAGGAAAAGACATAAAAGTCACTAAAGGTTTCAGAGTTGTCTTTAGTTGTCATATTAATAACAATAACATTAATAATAATAATACTAATAGTACTAAATTTGCTTATATGCAAACGCTTAATTAAGGTAACAGTGTTTTGGTTTCTTGCTTATATCTCGAAAACAGTTACACCTATCAATTTTTATCTTTTTACTAAAATTCAAGCTGATAAAATTTCCTACAAAATAGTTATTTGCATTTTTCATGTAGGACTAACCATAAGCGAGATATATGATTGAAAATAATTAATATTTTAAAAAAAAGTGCTTTAACAGAAAATGTCTTGTGATTTAAAATACACTTAATTTATTGGGTCCAATACTTTATTAGAAGAAAAAGGAAGTGACATAAAAGTCACTGAAGTCTTCAGAGTCGTTTTTAAATGCTGCAGTTTCGTCTTCGTCTCAAACATTGAAAACCGAATTACATTTTTGTTCAGTAACAGTCACAGTTTTCTTATTGGTTTTTTGCTTATATCTCGAAAACAGTTACTCTTATCATATTTTATCATTCTTTCAAAATTAAAGCTGATAAAATTTCCTACAAAATAGTTATTTGCATTTTTCTTGTAGGACCAACCATAAGCGAGTTATAGAGTTGGATATAAATAATATTTAACAAAAATTTTTCTTTAAAATAAAATGTTTGAAAAACTGAAATTAAACTAATTTAATTGTGTCTAACACTTTAGTAGAGGAAAAAAAAGAAGACATAAAAGTCACTAAAGGTTTCAAAGTTGTCTTTAATCGTCATATTAATAACAATAACATTAATAATAATAATACTAATAGTACTAAATTTGCTTATATGCAAACGCTTAATTAAGGTAACAGTGTTTTGGTTTCTTGCTCATATCTCGAAAACAGTTACTCCTATCAATTTTAATTTTTTTACTAAAATTCAAGCTGATAAAATTTCCTACAAAATAGTTATTGGCATTTTTTGTGTAGGACTAACCATAAGCGAGATATAAGATTGAAAATAATTAATATTAAAAAAAGAAGTGCTTTAACAGAAAATGTCTTGTGATTTAAAATACACTTAATTTATTAGGTCCAATACTTTATTAAAAAAAAGGGGGTGACATATAAGTCACTGAAGTCTTCAGAGTCGATTTTAAATGCTGCATTTTCGTCCTCGTCTCAAACATTGAAAACTGAATTCCATTTTTGTTCTGAAACGGTAACAGTTTTTACTTTGGTTTTTTGCTTATATCTCGAAAACAGTTACTCCTATCAATTTTTATCTTTCTTTCAAAATTAAAGCTGATAACATTTCCTACAAAATAGTTATTTGCATTTTTCTTGTAGGACCAACCATAAGCGAGTTATAAAGTTGGATATAAATAATATTTAACAAAAACTTGCTTAAAAATAAAATGTTTGAAATACTGAAATTAAACTAAATTAATTGTGTCTAACACTTTAGTAGAGAAAAAAGAAAAAGACATAAAAGTCACCAAAGTCTTCAGAATCGTTTTTAGTCGTCATATTAATAACAATAACATTAATAATAATAATACTAATAGTACTAAATCTGCTTATATGCAAGCGCTTTATTAAGGTAACAGTTTTTTGGTTTCTTGCTTATATCTCGAAAACAGTTACTCCTATGAATTTTTGTCTTTCTTTCAAAATTAAAGCTGATAAAATATTCTACAAAATAGTTATTTGCATTTTTCTTGTAGGACCAACCATAAGCGAGTTATAGAGTTGGATATAAATAATATTTAACAAAAATTTGCTTTAAAATAAAATGTTTGAAAAACTGAAATTAAACTAATTTAACTGTGTCTAACACTTTAGTAGAAAAAAAAGGAAAAGACATAAAAGTCACTAAAGGTTTCAGAGTTGTCTTTAGTTGTCATATTAATAACAATAACGTTAATAATAATAATACTAATAGTACTAAATTTGCTTATATGCAAACGCTTAATTAAGGTAACAGTGTTTTGGTTTCTTGCTTATATCTCGAAAACAGTTACTCCTATCAATTTTTATTTTTTTACTAAAACTCAAGCTGATAAAATTTCCTACAAAATAGTTATTTGCATTTTTCATGTAGGACTAACCATAAGCGAGATATATGATTGAAAATAATTAATATTTAAAAAAAAAGTGCTTTAACAGAAAATGTCTTGTGATTTAAAATACACTTAATTTATTGGGTCCAATACTTTATTAGAAGAAAAAGGAAGTGACATAAAAGTCACTGAAGTCTTCAGAGTCGTTTTTAAATGCTGCAGTTTCGTCTTCGTCTCAAACATTGAAAACCGAATTACATTTTTGTTCAGTAACAGTCACAGTTTTCTTATTGGTTTTTTGCTTATATCTCGAAAACAGTTACTCCTATCAATTTTTATCTTTTTTTCAAAATTAAAGCTGATAAAATTTCTTACAAAATAGTTATTTGCATTTTTCTTGTAGGACCAACCATAAGCGAGTTATAGAGTTGGATATAAATAATATTTAACAAAAATTTGCTTTAAAATAAAATGTTTGAAAAACTGAAATTAAACTAATTTAATTGTGTCTAACACTTTAGTAGAGGAAAAAGAAGAAGACATAAAAGTCACTAAAGGTTTCAAAGTTGTCTTTAATCGTAATATTAATAGCAATAACATTAATAATAATAATACTAATAGTACTAAATTTGCTTATATGCAAACGCTTAATTAAGGTAACAGTGTTTTGGTTTCTTGCTTATATCTCGAAAACAGTTACTCCTATCAATTTTTATCTTTTTACTAAAATTAAAGCTGATAAAATTTCCTACAAAATAGTTAATTGCATTTTTAATGTAGGACTAACCATAAGCGAGATATAAGTTTGAAAATAATTAAATTTTAAAAAAAAGTGCTTCAACAGAAAATGTCTTGTGATTTAAAATACACTTAATTTATAGGGTCCAATACTTTATTAGAAGAAAAAAGAGGTGACAGAAAGGTCACTGAAGTCTTTAGAGTCGTTTGTAAATGCTGCATTTTCGTCTTCGTCTCAAACATTAAAAACTGAATTACATTTTTGTTCAGTAACTGTTACAGTTTTCTTATTGGTTTTTTGCTTATATCTCGAAAACAGTTACTCCTATCAATTTCTATCTTTCTTTTAAAATTAAAGCTGATAAAGCTTCCTACAAAATAGTTGTTTGCATTTTTCTTGTAGGACCAACCATAAGCGAGTTATAGAGTTGGATATAAATAATATTTAACAAAAATTTGCTTTAAATAAAATGTTTGAAAAACCGAAATTAAACTAAATTAATTGAGTCTAACACTTTAGTAGAGAAAAAAGAAAAAGACATAAAAGTCACCAACGTCTTCAGAATCGTTTTTAGTCGTCATATTAATAACAATAACGTTAATAATAATAATACTAATAGTACTAATTCTGCTTATATGCAAGCGCTTTATTAAGGTAACATTTTTTTGGTTTCTTGCTTATATCTCGAAAACAGTTACTCCTATCAATTTTTATCTTTTTTTCAAAATTAAAGCTAATAAAATTTCCTACAAAATAGTTATTTGCATTTTTTTGTAGGACCAACCATAAGCGAGTTATAAAGTTGGATATAAATAATATTTAACAAAAACTTGCTTAAAAATAAAATGTTTGAAATACTGAAATTAAACTAAATTAATTGTGTCTAACACTTTAGTAGAGAAAAAAGAAAAAGACATAAAAGTCACCAAAGTCTTCAGAATCGTTTTTAGTCGTCATATTAATAACAATAACATTAATAATAATAATACTAATAGTACTAAATCTGCTTATATGCAAGCGCTTTATTAAGGTAACAGTTTTTTGGTTTCTTGCTTATATCTCGAAAACAGTTACTCCTATGAATTTTTGTCTTTCTTTCAAAATTAAAGCTGATAAAATATTCTACAAAATAGTTATTTGCATTTTTCTTGTAGGACCAACCATAAGCGAGTTATAGAGTTGGATATAAATAATATTTAACAAAAATTTGCTTTAAAATAAAATGTTTGAAAAACTGAAATTAAACTAATTTAACTGTGTCTAACACTTTAGTAGAAAAAAAAGGAAAAGACATAAAAGTCACTAAAGGTTTCAGAGTTGTCTTTAGTTGTCATATTAATAACAATAACGTTAATAATAATAATACTAATAGTACTAAATTTGCTTATATGCAAACGCTTAATTAAGGTAACAGTGTTTTGGTTTCTTGCTTATATCTCGAAAACAGTTACTCCTATCAATTTTTATTTTTTTACTAAAACTCAAGCTGATAAAATTTCCTACAAAATAGTTATTTGCATTTTTCATGTAGGACTAACCATAAGCGAGATATATGATTGAAAATAATTAATATTTAAAAAAAAAGTGCTTTAACAGAAAATGTCTTGTGATTTAAAATACACTTAATTTATTGGGTCCAATACTTTATTAGAAGAAAAAGGAAGTGACATAAAAGTCACTGAAGTCTTCAGAGTCGTTTTTAAATGCTGCAGTTTCGTCTTCGTCTCAAACATTGAAAACCGAATTACATTTTTGTTCAGTAACAGTCACAGTTTTCTTATTGGTTTTTTGCTTATATCTCGAAAACAGTTACTCCTATCAATTTTTATCTTTTTTTCAAAATTAAAGCTGATAAAATTTCTTACAAAATAGTTATTTGCATTTTTCTTGTAGGACCAACCATAAGCGAGTTATAGAGTTGGATATAAATAATATTTAACAAAAATTTGCTTTAAAATAAAATGTTTGAAAAACTGAAATTAAACTAATTTAATTGTGTCTAACACTTTAGTAGAGGAAAAAGAAGAAGACATAAAAGTCACTAAAGGTTTCAAAGTTGTCTTTAATCGTAATATTAATAGCAATAACATTAATAATAATAATACTAATAGTACTAAATTTGCTTATATGCAAACGCTTAATTAAGGTAACAGTGTTTTGGTTTCTTGCTTATATCTCGAAAACAGTTACTCCTATCAATTTTTATCTTTTTACTAAAATTAAAGCTGATAAAATTTCCTACAAAATAGTTAATTGCATTTTTAATGTAGGACTAACCATAAGCGAGATATAAGTTTGAAAATAATTAAATTTTAAAAAAAAGTGCTTCAACAGAAAATGTCTTGTGATTTAAAATACACTTAATTTATAGGGTCCAATACTTTATTAGAAGAAAAAAGAGGTGACAGAAAGGTCACTGAAGTCTTTAGAGTCGTTTGTAAATGCTGCATTTTCGTCTTCGTCTCAAACATTAAAAACTGAATTACATTTTTGTTCAGTAACTGTTACAGTTTTCTTATTGGTTTTTTGCTTATATCTCGAAAACAGTTACTCCTATCAATTTCTATCTTTCTTTTAAAATTAAAGCTGATAAAGCTTCCTACAAAATAGTTGTTTGCATTTTTCTTGTAGGACCAACCATAAGCGAGTTATAGAGTTGGATATAAATAATATTTAACAAAAATTTGCTTTAAATAAAATGTTTGAAAAACCGAAATTAAACTAAATTAATTGAGTCTAACACTTTAGTAGAGAAAAAAGAAAAAGACATAAAAGTCACCAACGTCTTCAGAATCGTTTTTAGTCGTCATATTAATAACAATAACGTTAATAATAATAATACTAATAGTACTAATTCTGCTTATATGCAAGCGCTTTATTAAGGTAACAGTGTTTTGGTTTCTTGCTTATATCTCGAAAACAGTTACTCCTATCAATTTTTATCTTTTTACTAAAATTCAAGCTGATAAAATTTCCTACAAAATAGTTATTTGCATTTTTCATGTAGGACTAACCATAAGCGAGATATATGATTGAAAATAATTAATATTTAAAAAAAAAGTGCTTTAACAGAAAATGTCTTGTGATTTAAAATACACTTAATTTATTGGGTCCAATACTTTTTTAGAAGAAAAAGGAAGTGACATAAAAGTCACTGAAGTCTTCAGAGTCGTTTTTAAATGCTGCAGTTTCGTCTTCGTCTCAAACATTGAAAACTGAATTACATTTTTGTTCAGTAACAGTCACAGTTTTCTTATTGGTTTTTTGCTTATATCTCGAAAACAGTTACTCCTATCAATTTTTATCTTTTTTTCAAAATTAAAGCTGATAACATTTCCTACAAAATAGTTATTTGCATTTTTCTTGTAGGACCAACCATAAGCGAGTTATAAAGTTGGATATAATTAATATTTAACAAAAACTTGCTTAAAAATAAAATGTTTGAAATACTGAAATTAAACTAAATTAATTGTGTCTAACACTTTAGTAGAGAAAAAAGAAAAAGACATAAAAGTCACCAAAGTCTTCAGAATCGTTTTTAGTCGTCATATTAATAACAATAACATTAATAATAATAATACTAATAGTACTAAATCTGCTTATATGCAAGCGCTTTATTAAGGTAACAGTTTTTTGGTTTCTTGCTTATATCTCGAAAACAGTTACTCCTATGAATTTTTGTCTTTTTTTCAAAATTAAAGCTGATAAAATATTCTACAAAATAGTTATTTGCATTTTTCTTGTAGGACCAACCATAAGCGAGTTATAGAGTTGGATATAAATAATATTTAACAAAAATTTGCTTTAAAATAAAATGTTTGAAAAACTGAAATTAAACTAATTTTACTGTGTCTAACACTTTAGTAGAGAAAAAACGAAAAGACATAAAAGTCACTTAAGGTTTCAGAGTTGTCTTTAGTTGTCATATTAATAACAATAACATTAATAATAATAATACTAATAGTTCTAAATTTGCTTATATGCAAACGCTTAATTAAGGTAACAGTGTTTTGGTTTCTTGCTTATATCTCGAAAACAGTTACTCCTATCAATTTTTATCTTTTTACTAAAATTCAAGCTGATAAAATTTCCTACAAAATAGTTATTTGCATTTTTCATGTAGGACTAACCATAAGCGAGATATATGATTGAAAATAATTAATATTTAAAAAAAAAGTGCTTTAACAAAAAATGTCTTGTGATTTAAAATACACTTAATTTATTGGGTCCAATACTTTATTAGAAGAAAAAGGAAGTGACATAAAAGTCACTGAAGTCTTCAGAGTCGTTTTTAAATGCTGCAGTTTCGTCTTCGTCTCAAACATTGAAAACCGAATTACATTTTTGTTCAGTAACAGTCACAGTTTTCATATTGGTTTTTTGCTTATATCTCGAAAACAGTTACTCCTATCAATTTTTATCTTTCTTTCAAAATTAAAGCTGATAAAATTTCCTACAAAATAGTTATTTGCATTTTTCTTGTACGATTAACCATAAGCGAGTTATAGAGTTGGATATAAATAATATTTAACAAAAATTTGCTTTAAAATAAAATGTTTGAAAAACTGAAATTAAACTAATTTAATTGTGTCTAACACTTTACGTAGTAGAGGAAAAAGAAGAAGACATAAAAGTCACTAAAGGTTTCAAAGTTGTCTTTAATTGTCATATTAATAACAATAACATTAATAATAATAATACTAATAGTACTAAATTTGCTAATATGCAAACGCTTTATTAATGTAACAGTGTTTTGGTTTCTTGCTTATATCTCGAAAACAGTTACTCCTATCAATTTTTATCTTTTTACTAAAATTCAAGCTGATAAAATTTCCTACAAAATAGTTATTTGCATTTTTCATGTAGGACTAACCATAAGCGAGATATAAGTTTGAAAATAATTAATATTTAAAAAAAAGTGCTTTAACAGAAAATGTCTTGTGATTTAAAATACACTTAATTTATTAGGTCCAATACTTTATTAGAAGAAAAAGGGGGTGACATATAAGTCACTGAAGTCTTCAGAGTCGATTTTAAATGCTGCATTTTCGTCTTCGTCTCAAACATTGAAAACTGAATTACATTTTTGTTCTGAAACGGTAACAGTTTTCACTTTGGTTTTTTGCTTATATCTCGAAAACAATTACTCCTATCAGTTTTTATTTTTTTTTCAAAATAAAGCTGATAAAATTTTCTACAAAATAGTTATTTGCATTTTTCTTGTAGGACCAACCATAAGCGAGTTATAAAGTTGGATATAAATAATATTTAACAAAAACTTGCTTAAAAATTAAATGTTTGAAATACTGAAATTAAACTAAATTAATTGTGTCTAACACTTTAGTAGAGAAAAAAGAAAAAGACATAAAAGTCACCAAAGTCTTCAAAATCGTTTTTAGTCGTCATATTAATAACAATAACATTAATAATAATAATACTAATAGTACTAAATTTGCTTACATGCAAACGCTTAATTCAGGTAACAATTTTTTGGTTTCTTGCTTATATCTCGAAAACAGTTACTCCTATCAATTTTTATCTTTTTACTAAAATTAAAGCTGATAAAATTTCCTACAAAATAGTTAATTGCATTTTTAATGTAGGACTAACCATAAGCGAGATATAAGTTTGAAAATAATTAAAATTTAAAAAAAAGTGCTTCAACAGAAAATGTCTTGTGATTTAAAATACACTTAATTTATTGGGTCCAATACTTTATTAGAAGAAAAAAGAGGTGACAGAAAGGTCACTGAAGTCTTTAGAGTCGTTTGTAAATGCTGCATTTTCGTCTTCGTCTCAAACATTGAAAACTGAATTACATTTTTGTTCAGTAACTGTTACAGTTTTCTTATTGGTTTTTTGCTTATATCTCGAAAACAGTTACTCCTATCAATTTTTATCTTTCTTTTAAAATTAAAGCTGATAAAGCTTCCTACAAAATAGTTATTTGCATTTTTCTTGTAGGACCAACCATAAGCGAGTTATAGAGTTGGATATAAATAATATTTAACAAAAATTTGCTTTAAATAAAATGTTTGAAAAACCGAAATTAAACTAAATTAATTGAGTCTAACACTTTAGTAGAGAAAAAAGAAAAAGACATAAAAGTCACCAAAGTCTTCAGAATCGTTTTTAGTCGTCATATTAATAACAATAACATTAAAAATAATAATACTAATAGTACTAAATCTGCTTATATGCAAGCGCTTTATTAAGGTAACAGTTTTTTGGTTTCTTGCTTATATCTCGAAAACAGTTACTCCTATCAATTTTTATCTTTTTTCAAAATTAAAGCTGATAAAATTTCCTACAAAATAGTTATTTGCATTTTTCTTGTAGGACCAACCATAAGCGAGTTATAGAGTTGGATATAAATAATATTTAACAAAAATTTGCTTTAAAATAAAATGTTTGAAAAACTGAAATTAAACTAATTTAATTGTGTCTAACACTTTAGTAGAGGAAAAAGAAGAAGACATAAAAGTCACTAAAGGTTTCAAGGTTGTCTTTAATCGTCATATTAATAACAATAACATTAATAATAATAATACTAATAGTACTAAATTTGCTTATATGCAAACGCTTAATTAAGGTAACAGTGTTTTGGTTTCTTGCTCATATCTCGAAAACAGTTACTCCTATCAATTTTTATCTTTTTACTAAAATTCAAGCTGATAAAATTTCCTACAAAATAATTATTTGCATTTTTTATGTAGGACTAACCATAAGCGAGATATAAGATTGAAAATAATTAATATTTAAAAAAGAAGTGCTTTAACAGAAAATGTCTTGTGATTTAAAATACACTTAATTTATTAGGTCCAATACTTTATTAAAAAAAAAAGGGGGTGACATATAAGTCACTGAAGTCTTCAGAGTCGATTTTAAATGCTGCATTTTCGTCTTCGTCTCAAACATTGAAAACTGAATTACATTTTTGTTCTGAAACGGTAACAGTTTTTACTTTGGTTTTTTGCTTTTATCTCGAAAACAGTTACTCCTATCAATTTTTATCTTTCTTTCAAAATTAAAGCTGATAACATTTCCTACAAAATAGTTATTTGCATTTTTCTTGTAGGACCAACCATAAGCGAGTTATAAAGTTGGATATAAATAATATTTAACAAAAACTTGCTTAAAAATAAAATGTTTGAAATACTGAAATTAAACTAAATTAATTGTGTCTAACACTTTAGTAGAGAAAAAAAAAAAGACATAAAAGTCACCAAAGTCTTCAGAATCGTTTTTAGTCGTCATATTAATAACAATAACATTAATAATAATAATACTAATAGTACTAAATCTGCTTATATGCAAGCGCTTTATTAAGGTAACAGTTTTTTGGTTTCTTGCTTATATCTCGAAATCAGTTACTCCTATCAATTTCTATCTTTCTTTTAAAATTAAAGCTGATAAAGCTTCCTACAAAATAGTTGTTTGCATTTTTCTTGTAGGACCAACCATAAGCGAGTTATAGAGTTGGATATAAATAATATTTAACAAAAATTTGCTTTAAATAAAATGTTTGAAAAACCGAAATTAAACTAAATTAATTGAGTCTAACAAGTTAGTAGAGAAAAAAGAAAAAGACATAAAAGTCACCAACGTCTTCAGAATCGTTTTTAGTCGTCATATTAATAACAATAACGTTAATAATAATAATACTAATAGTACTAAATCTGCTTATATGCAAGCGCTTTATTAAGGTAACAGTGTTTTGGTTTCTTGCTTATATCTCGAAAACAGTTACTCCTATCAATTTTTATCTTTTTACTAAAATTCAAGCTGATAAAATTTCCTACAAAATAGTTATTTGCATTTTTCATGTAGGACTAACCATAAGCGAGATATATGATTGAAAATAATTAATATTTAAAAAAAAAGTGCTTTAACAGAAAATGTCTTGTGATTTAAAATACACTTAATTTATTGGGTCCAATACTTTATTAGAAGAAAAAGGAAGTGACATAAAAGTCACTGAAGTCTTCAGAGTCGTTTTTAAATGCTGCAGTTTCGTCTTCGTCTCAAACATTGAAAACTGAATTACATTTTTGTTCAGTAACAGTCACAGTTTTCTTATTGGTTTTTTGCTTATATCTCGAAAACAGTTACTCCTATCAATTTTTATCTTTCTGTCAAAATTAAAGCTGATAAAATTTCCTACAAAATAAATATTTGCATTTTTCTTGTAGGACCAACCATAAGCGAGTTATAGAGTTGGATATAAATAAGATTTAACAAAAATTTGCTTTAAAATAAAATGTTTGAAAAACTGAAATTAAACTAATTTAATTGTGTCTAACACTTTAGTAGAGGAAAAAGAAGAAGACATAAAAGTCACTAAAGGTTTCAAAGTTGTCTTTAATCGTCATATTAATAACAATAACATTAATAATAATAATACTAATAGTACTAAATTTGCTTATATGCAAACGCTTAATTAAGGTAACAGTGTTTTGGTTTCTTGCTCATATCTCGAAAACAGTTACTCCTATCAATTTTTATCTTTCTTTCAAAATTAAAGCTGATAACATTTCCTACAAAATAGTTATTTACATTTTTCTTGTGGGACCAACCATAAGCGAGTTATAATATTGGATATAAATAATATTTAACAAAAACTTGCTTAAAAATAAAATGTTTGAAATACTGAAATTAAACTAAATTAATTGTGTCTAACACTTTAGTAGAGAAAAAAGAAAAAAACATAAAAGTCACCAAAGTCTTCAGAATCGTTTTTAGTCGTCATATTAATAACAATAACATTAATAATAATAATACTAATAGTACTAAATCTGCTTATATGCAAGCGCTTTATTAAGGTAACAGTTTTTTGGTTTCTTGCTGATATCTCGAAAACAGTTACTCCTATGAATTTTTGTCTTTTTTTCAAAATTAAAGCTGATAAAATTTCCTACAAAATAGTTATTTGCATTTTTCTTGTAGGACCAACCATAAGCGAGTTATAGAGTTGGATATAAATACTTTTTAACAAAAATTTGCTTTAAAATAAAATGTTTGAAAAACTGAAATTAAACTAATTTAATTGTGTCTAACACTTTAGTAGAGGAAAAAGGAAAAGACATAAAAGTCACTAAAGGTTTCAGAGTTGTCTTTAGTTGTCATATTAATAACAATAACATTAATAATAATAATACTAATAGTACTAAATTTGCTTATATGCAAACGCTTAATTAAGGTAACAGTGTTTTGGTTTCTTGCTCATATCTCGAAAACAGTTACTCTTATCAATTTTTATCTTTTTACTAAAATTCAAGCTGATAAAATTTCCTACAAAATAGTTATTGGCATTTTTTGTGTAGGACTAACCATAAGCGAGATATAAGATTGAAAATAATTAATATTAAAAAAAGAAGTGCTTTAACAGAAAATGTCTTGTGATTTAAAATACACTTAATTTATTAGGTCCAATACTTTATTAAAAAAAAAGGGGGTGACATATAAGTCACTGAAGTCTTCAGAGTCGATTTTAAATGCTGCATTTTCGTCTTCGTCTCAAACATTGAAAACTGAATTACATTTTTGTTCAGTAACAGTCACAGTTTTCTTATTGGTTTTTTGCTTATATCTCGAAAACAGTTACTCCTATCAATTTTTATCTTTCTGTCAAAATTAAAGCTGATAAAATTTCCTACAAAATAGTTATTTGCATTTTTCTTGTAGGACCAACCATAAGCGAGTTATAGAGTTGGATATAAATAATATTTAACAAAAATTTGCTTTAAAATAAAATGTTTGAAAAACTGAAATTAAACTAATTTAATTGTGTCTAACACTTTAGTAGAGGAAAAAGAAGAAGACATAAAAGTCACTAAAGGTTTCAAAGTTGTCTTTAATCGTCATATTAATAACAATAACATTAATAATAATAATACTAATAGTACAAAATTTGCTTAAATGCAAACGCTTAATTAAGGTAACAGTGTTTTGGTTTCTTGCTCATATCTCGAAAACAGTTACTCCTATCAATTTTTATTTTTTCACTAAAATTTAAGCTGATAAAATTTCCTACAAAATAGTTATTTGCATTTTTTATGTAGGACTAACCATAAGCGAGATATAAGATTGAAAATAATTAATATTTAAAAAAGAAGTGCTTTAACAGAAAATGTCTTGTGATTTAAAATACACTTAATTTATTAGGTCCAATACTTTATTAAAAAAAAAGGGGGTGACATATAAGTCACTGAAGTCTTCAGAGTCGATTTTAAATGCTGCATTTTCGTCTTCGTCTCAAACATTGAAAACTGAATTACATTTTTGTTCTGGAACGGTAACAGTTTTTACTTTGGTTTTTTGCTTATATCTCGAAAACAGTTACTCCTATCAATTTTTATCTTTTTTTCAAAATTAAAGCTGATAACATTTCCTACAAAATAGTTATTTGCATTTTTCTTGTAGGACCAACCATAAGCGAGTTATAAAGTTGGATATAAATAATATTTAAGAAAAACTTGCTTAAAAATAAAATGTTTGAAATACTGAAATTAAACTAAATTAATTGTGTCTAACACTTTAGTAGAGAAAAAAGAAAAAGACATAAAAGTCACCAAAGTCTTGAAAATCGTTTTTAGTCGTCATATTAATAACAATAACATTAATAATAATAATACTAATAGTACTAAATCTGCTTATATGCAAGCGCTTTATTAAGGTAACAGTTTTTTGGTTTCTTGCTTATATCTCGAAAACAGTTACTCCTATGAATTTTTGTCTTTCTTTCAAAATTAAAGCTGATAAAATATTCTACAAAATAGTTATTTGCATTTTTCTTGTAGGACCAACCATAAGCGAGTTATAGAGTTGGATATAAATAAGATTTAACAAAAATTTGCTTTAAAATAAAATGTTTGAAAAACTGAAATTAAACTAATTTAATTGTGTCTAACACTTTAGTAGAGGAAAAAGAAGAAGACATAAAAGTCACTAAAGGTTTCAAAGTTGTCTTTAATCGTCATATTAATAACAATAACATTAATAATAATAATACTAATAGTACTAAATTTGCTTATATGCAAACGCTTAATTAAGGTAACAGTGTTTTGGTTTCTTGCTCATATCTCGAAAACAGTTACTCCTATCAATTTTTATCTTTCTTTCAAAATTAAAGCTGATAACATTTCCTACAAAATAGTTATTTACATTTTTCTTGTGGGACCAACCATAAGCGAGTTATAATATTGGATATAAATAATATTTAACAAAAACTTGCTTAAAAATAAAATGTTTGAAATACTGAAATTAAACTAAATTAATTGTGTCTAACACTTTAGTAGAGAAAAAAGAAAAAAACATAAAAGTCACCAAAGTCTTCAGAATCGTTTTTAGTCGTCATATTAATAACAATAACATTAATAATAATAATACTAATAGTACTAAATCTGCTTATATGCAAGCGCTTTATTAAGGTAACAGTTTTTTGGTTTCTTGCTGATATCTCGAAAACAGTTACTCCTATGAATTTTTGTCTTTTTTTCAAAATTAAAGCTGATAAAATTTCCTACAAAATAGTTATTTGCATTTTTCTTGTAGGACCAACCATAAGCGAGTTATAGAGTTGGATATAAATACTTTTTAACAAAAATTTGCTTTAAAATAAAATGTTTGAAAAACTGAAATTAAACTAATTTAATTGTGTCTAACACTTTAGTAGAGGAAAAAGGAAAAGACATAATAGTCACTAAAGGTTTCAGAGTTGTCTTTAGTTGTCATATTAATAACAATAACATTAATAATAATAATACTAATAGTACTAAATTTGCTTATATGCAAACGCTTAATTAAGGTAACAGTGTTTTGGTTTCTTGCTCATATCTCGAAAACAGTTACTCTTATCAATTTTTATCTTTTTACTAAAATTCAAGCTGATAAAATTTCCTACAAAATAGTTATTGGCATTTTTTGTGTAGGACTAACCATAAGCGAGATATAAGATTGAAAATAATTAATATTAAAAAAAGAAGTGCTTTAACAGAAAATGTCTTGTGATTTAAAATACACTTAATTTATTAGGTCCAATACTTTATTAAAAAAAAAGGGGGTGACATATAAGTCACTGAAGTCTTCAGAGTCGATTTTAAATGCTGCATTTTCGTCTTCGTCTCAAACATTGAAAACTGAATTACATTTTTGTTCAGTAACAGTCACAGTTTTCTTATTGGTTTTTTGCTTATATCTCGAAAACAGTTACTCCTATCAATTTTTATCTTTCTGTCAAAATTAAAGCTGATAAAATTTCCTACAAAATAGTTATTTGCATTTTTCTTGTAGGACCAACCATAAGCGAGTTATAGATTTGGATATAAATAATATTTAACAAAAATTTGCTTTAAAATAAAATGTTTGAAAAACTGAAATTAAACTAATTTAATTGTGTCTAACACTTTAGTAGAGGAAAAAGAAGAAGACATAAAAGTCACTAAAGGTTTCAAAGTTGTCTTTAATCGTCATATTAATAACAATAACATTAATAATAATAATACTAATAGTACAAAATTTGCTTAAATGCAAACGCTTAATTAAGGTAACAGTGTTTTGGTTTCTTGCTCATATCTCGAAAACAGTTACTCCTATCAATTTTTATTTTTTCACTAAAATTTAAGCTGATAAAATTTCCTACAAAATAGTTATTTGCATTTTTTATGTAGGACTAACCATAAGCGAGATATAAGATTGAAAATAATTAATATTTAAAAAAGAAGTGCTTTAACAGAAAATGTCTTGTGATTTAAAATACACTTAATTTATTAGGTCCAATACTTTATTAAAAAAAAAGGGGGTGACATATAAGTCACTGAAGTCTTCAGAGTCGATTTTAAATGCTGCATTTTCGTCTTCGTCTCAAACATTGAAAACTGAATTACATTTTTGTTCTGGAACGGTAACAGTTTTTACTTTGGTTTTTTGCTTATATCTCGAAAACAGTTACTCCTATCAATTTTTATCTTTTTTTCAAAATTAAAGCTGATAACATTTCCTACAAAATAGTTATTTGCATTTTTCTTGTAGGACCAACCATAAGCGAGTTATAAAGTTGGATATAAATAATATTTAAGAAAAACTTGCTTAAAAATAAAATGTTTGAAATACTGAAATTAAACTAAATTAATTGTGTCTAACACTTTAGTAGAGAAAAAAGAAAAAGACATAAAAGTCACCAAAGTCTTCAGAATCGTTTTTAGTCGTCATATTAATAACAATAACATTAATAATAATAATACTAATAGTACTAAATCTGCTTATATGCAAGCGCTTTATTAAGGTAACAGTTTTTTGGTTTCTTGCTTATATCTCGAAAACAGTTACTCCTATGAATTTTTGTCTTTCTTTCAAAATTAAAGCTGATAAAATATTCTACAAAATAGTTATTTGCATTTTTCTTGTAGGACCAACCATAAGCGAGTTATAGAGTTGGATATAAATAATATATAACAAAAATTTGCTTTAAAATAAAATGTTTGAAAAACTGAAATTAAACTAATTTAACTGTGTCTAACACTTTAGTAGAGGAAAAAGGAAAAGACATAAAAGTCACTAAAGGTTTCGGAGTTGTCTTTAGTTGTCATATTAATAACAATAACATTAATAATAATAATACTAATAGTACTAAATTTGCTTATATGCAAACGCTCAATTAAGGTAACAGTGTTTTGGTTTCTTGCTTATATCTCGAAAACAGTTACTCCTATCAATTTTTATCTTTTTACTAAAATTCAAGCTAATAAAATTTCCTACAAAATAGTTATTTGCATTTTTCATGTAGGACTAACCATAAGCGAGATATAAGTTTGAAAATAATTAATATTTAAAAAAAAGTGCTTTAACAGAAAATGTCTTGTGATTTAAAATACACTTAATTTATTAGGTCCAATACTTTATTAGAAGAAAAAGGGGGTGACATATAAGTCACTGAAGTCTTCAGAGTCGATTGTAAATGCTGCATTTTCGTCTTCGTCTCAAACATTGAAAACTGAATTACATTTTTGTTCTGAAACGGTAACAGTTTTCACTTTGGTTTTTTGCTTATATCTCGAAAACAATTACTCCTATCAGTTTTTATTTTTTTTTCAAAATAAAGCTGATAAAATTTTCTACAAAATAGTTAATTGCATTTTTAATGTAGGACTAACCATAAGCGAGATATAAGTTTGAAAATAATTAAAATTTAAAAAAAATGTGCTTCAACAGAAAATGTCTTGTGATTTAAAATACACTTAATTTATTGGGTCCAATATTTTACTAGAAGAAAAAAGAGGTGACAGAAAGGTCACTGAAGTCTTTAGAGTCGTTTGTAAATGCTGCATTTTCGTCTTCGTCTCAAACATTGAAAACTGAATTACATTTTTGTTCAGTAACTGTTACAGTTTTCTTATTGGTTTTTTGCTTATATCTCGAAAACAGTTACTCCTATCAATTTTTTCTTTCTTTTAAAATTAAAGCTGATAAAGCTTCCTACAAAATAGTTATTTGCATTTTTCTTGTAGGACCAACCATAAGCGAGTTATAGAGTTGGATATAAATAATATTTAACAAAAATTTGCTTTAAATAAAATGTTTGAAAAACCGAAATTAAACTAAATTAATTGAGTCTAACACTTTAGTAGAGAAAAAAGAAAAAGACATAAAAGTCACCAAAGTCTTCAGAATCGTTTTTAGTCGTCATATTAATAACAATAACATTAATAATAATAATACTAATAGTACTAAATCTGCTTATATGCAAGCGCTTTATTAAGGTAACAGTTTTTTGGTTTCTTGCTTATATCTCGAAAACAGTTACTCCTATCAATTTTTATCTTTTTTCAAAATTAAAGCTGATAAAATTTCCTACAAAATAGTTATTTGCATTTTTCTTGTAGGACCAACCATAAGCGAGTTATAGAGTTGGATATAAATAATATTTAACAAAAATTTGCTTTAAAATAAAATGTTTGAAAAACTGAAATTAAACTAATTTAATTGTGTCTAACACTTTAGTAGAGGAAAAAGAAGAAGACATAAAAGTCACTAAAGGTTTCAAAGTTGTCTTTAATCGTCATATTAATAACAATAACATTAATAATAATAATACTAATTGTACTAAATTTGCTTATATGCAAACGCTTAATTAAGGTAACAGTGTTTTGGTTTCTTGCTCATATCTCGAAAACAGTTACTCCTATGAATTTTTATTTTTTTACTAAAATTCAAGCTGATAAAATTTCCTACAAAATAGTTATTTGCATTTTTTATGTAGGACTAACCATAAGCGAGATATAAGATTGAAAATAATTAATATTTAAAAAAGAAGTGCTTTAACAGAAAATGTCTTGTGATTTAAAATACACTTAATTTATAAGGTCCAATACTTTATTAAAAAAAAGGGGGTGACATATAAGTCACTGAAGTCTTCAGAGTCGATTTTAAATGCTGCATTTTCGTCTTCGTCTCAAACATTGAAAACTGAATTACATTTTTGTTCTGAAACGGTAACAGTTTTTACTTTGGTTTTTTGCTTATATCTCGAAAACAGTTACTCCTATCAATTTTTATCTTTCTTTCAAAATTAAAGCTGATAACATTTCCTACAAAATAGTTATTTGCATTTTTCTTGTAGGACCAACCATAAGCGAGTTATAAAGTTGGATATAAATAATATTTAACAAAAACTTGCTTAAAAATAAAATGTTTGAAATACTGAAATTAAACTAAATTAATTGTGTCTAACACTTTAGTAGAGAAAAAAGAAAAAGACATAAAAGTCACCAAAGTTTTCAGAATCGTTTTTAGTCGTCATATTAATAACAATAACATTAATAATAATAATACTAATAGTACTAAATCTGCTTATATGCAAGCGCTTTATTAAGGTAACAGAAATAAGAAAATAAGATAAATAAGAAAACTGTGACTGTTACTGAACAAAAATGTAATTCGGTTTTCAATGTTTGAGACGAAGACGAAACTGCAGCATTTAAAAACGACTCTGAAGACTTCAGTGACTTTTATGTCACTTCCTTTTTCTTCTAATAAAGTATTGGACCCAATAAATTAAGTGTATTTTAAATCACAAGACATTTTCTGTTAAAGCACTTCTTTTTTAAATATTAATTATTTTCAATCTTATATCTCGCTTATGGTTAGTCCTACATAAAAAATGCAAATAACTATTTTGTAGGAAATTTTAGTAAAAAAATAAAAATTGATAAGAGTAACTGTTTTCGAGATATGAGCAAGAAACCAAAACACTGTTACCTTAATTAAGCGTTTGCATATAAGCAAATTTAGTTCTATTAGTATTATTATTATTAATGTTATTGTTATTAATATGACGATTAAAGACAACTTTGGAATCTTTAGTGACTTTTATGTCGTCTTCTTTTTCCTCTACTAAAGTGTTAGACACAATTAAATTAGTTTAATTTCAGTTTTTCAAACATTTTATTTTAAAGCAAATTTTTGTTAAATATTATTTATATCCAACTCTATAACTCGCTTATGGTTGGTCCTACGAGAAAAATGCAAATAACTATTTTGTAGGAAATTTTATCAGCTTTGATTTTGAAAGAAAGATAAAAATTGATAGGAGTAAATGTTTTCGAGATATAAGCAAAAAACCAATAAGAAAACTGTGACTGTTACTGAACAAAAATGTAATTCGGTTTTCAATGTTTGAGACGAAGACGAAACTGCAGCATTTAAAAACGACTCTGAAGACTTCAGTGACTTTTATGTCACTTCCTTTTTCTTTTAATAAAGTATTGGACCCAATAAATTAAGTGTATTTTAAATCACAAGACATTTTCTGTTAAAGCACTTTTTTTTTAAATATTAATTATTTTCAATCATATATCTCGCTTATGGTTAGTCCTACATGAAAAATGCAAATAACTATTTTATAGGAAATTTTATCTGCTTGAATTTTAGTAAAAAGATAAAAATTGATAGGAGTAACTGTTTTCGAGATATAAGCAAGAAACCAAAACACTGTTACCTTAATTAAGCGTTTGCATATAAGCAAATTTAGTACTATTAGTATTATTATTATTAATGTTATTGTTATTAATATGACAACTAAAGACAACTCTAAAACCTTTAGTGACTTTTATGTCTTTTCCTTTTTCCTCTACTAAAGTGTTAGACACAATTAAGTTAGTTTAATTTCAGTTTTTCAAACATTTTATTTTAAAGCAAATTTTTGTTAAAAATTATTTATATCCAACTCTATAACTCGCTTATGGTTGGTCCTACAAGAAAAATGCAAATAACTATTTTGTAGGAAATTTTATCAGCTTTAATTTTGAAAAAAAGACAAAAATTCATAGGAGTAACTGTTTTCGAGATATAAGCAAGAAACCAAAAAACTGTTACCTTAATAAAGCGCTTGCATATAAGCAGATTTAATACTATTAGTATTATTATTATTAATGTTATTGTTATTAATATGACGACTAAAAACGATTCTGAAGACTTTGGTGATTTTTATGTCTTTTTCTTTTTTCTCTACTAAAGTGTTAGACACAATTAATTTAGTTTAATTTCAGTATTTCAAACATTTTATTTTTAAGCAAGTTTTTGTTAAATATTATTTATATCCAACTTTATAACTCGCTTATGGTTGGTCTTACAAGAAAAATGCAAATAACTATTTTGTAGGAAATGTTATCAGCTTTAATTTTGAAAGAAAGATAAAAATTGATAGGAGTAACTGTTTTCGAGATATAAGCAAAAAACCAATGTAAAAACTGTTACCGTTTCAGAACAAAAATGTAATTCAGTTTTCAATGTTTGAGACGAAGACGAAAATGCAGCATTTAAAATCGACTCTGAAGACTTCAGTGACTTATATGTCACCCCCTTTTTTTCTAATAAAGTATTGGACCTAATAAATTAAGTGTATTTTAAATCACAAGACATTTTCTGTTAAAGCACTTCTTTTTTAAATATTAATTATTTTCAATCTTATATCTCGCTTATGGTTAGTCCTACATAAAAAATGCAAATAATTATTTTGTAGGAAATTTTATCAGCTTGAATTTTAGTAAAAAGATAAAAGTTGATAGGAGTAACTGTTTTCGAGATATGAGCAAGAAACCAAAACACTGTTACCTTAATTAAGCGTTTGCATATAAGCAAATTTAGTACTATTAGTATTATTATTATTAATGTTATTGTTATTAATATGACGATTAAAGACAACTTTGAAACCTTTAGTGACTTTTATGTCTTCTTCTTTTTCCTCTACTAAAGTGTTAGACACAATTAAATTAGTTTAATTTCAGTTTTTCAAACATTTTATTTTAAAGCAAATTTTTGTTAAATATTATTTATATCCAACTCTATAACTCGCTTATGGTTGGTCCTACAAGAAAAATGCAAATAACTATTTTGTAGGAAATTTTATCAGCTTTAATTTTGACAGAAAGATAAAAATTGATAGGAGTAACTGTTTTCGAGATATAAGCAAAAAACCAATAAGAAAACTGTGACTGTTACTGAACAAAAATGTAATTCAGTTTTCAATGTTTGAGACGAAGACGAAACTGCAGCATTTAAAAACGACTCTGAAGACTTCAGTGACTTTTATGTCACTTCCTTTTTCTTCTAATAAAGTATTGGACCCAATAAATTAAGTGTATTTTAAATCACAAGACATTTTCTGTTAAAGCACTTTTTTTTTAAATATTAATTATTTTCAATCATATATCTCGCTTATGGTTAGTCCTACATGAAAAATGCAAATAAGTATTTTATAGGAAATTTTATCAGCTTAAATTTTAGTAAAAAGATAAAAATTGGTAGGAGTAACTGTTTTCGAGATATAAGCAAGAAACCAAAACACTGTTACCTTAATTAAGCGTTTGCATATAAGCAAATTTAGTACTATTAGTATTATTATTATTAATGTTATTGTTATTAATATGACAACTAAAGACAACTCTGAAACCTTTAGTGACTTTTATGTCGTTTCCTTTTTCCTCTACTAAAGTGTTAGACACAATTAAATTAGTTTAATTTCAGTTTTTCAAACATTTTATTTTAAAGCAAATTTTTGTTAAAAAGTATTTACATCCAACTCTATAACTCGCTTATGGTTGGTCCTACAAGAAAAATGCAAATAACTATTTTGTAGGAAATTTTATCAGCTTTAATTTTGAAAAAAAGACAAAAATTCATAGGAGTAACTGTTTTCTAGATATAAGCAAGAAACCAAAAAACTGTTACCTTAATAAAGCGCTTGCATATAAGCAGATTTAGTACTATTAGTATTATTATTATTAATGTTATTGTTATTAATATGACGACTAAAAACGATTCTGAAGACTTTGGTGACTTTTATGTCTTTTTCTTTTTTCTCTACTAAAGTGTTAGACACAATTAATTTAGTTTAATTTCAGTATTTCAAACATTTTATTTTTAAGCAAGTTTTTGTTAAATATTATTTATATCCAACTTTATAACTCGCTTATGGTTGGTCCCACAAGAAAAATGTAAATAACTATTTTGTAGGAAATGTTATCAGCTTTAATTTTGAAAGAAAGATAAAAATTGATAGGAGTAACTGTTTTCGAGATATGAGCAAGAAACCAAAACACTGTTACCTTAATTAAGCGTTTGCATATAAGCAAATTTAGTACTATTAGTATTATTATTATTAATGTTATTGTTATTAATATGACGATTAAAGACAACTTTGAAACCTTTAGTGACTTTTATGTCTTCTTCTTTTTCCTCTACTAAAGTGTTAGACACAATTAAATTAGTTTAATTTCAGTTTTTCAAACATTTTATTTTAAAGCAAATTTTTGTTCAATCTTATTTATATCCAACTCTATAACTCGCTTATGGTTGGTCCTACAAGAAAAATGCATTTATTTATTTTGTAGGAAATTTTATCAGCTTTAATTTTGACAGAAAGATAAAAATTGATAGGAGTAACTGTTTTCGAGATATAAGCAAAAAACCAATAAGAAAACTGTGACTGTTACTGAACAAAAATGTAATTCAGTTTTCAATGTTTGAGACGAAGACGAAACTGCAGCATTTAAAAACGACTCTGAAGACTTCAGTGACTTTTATGTCACTTCCTTTTTCTTCTAATAAAGTATTGGACCCAATAAATTAAGTGTATTTTAAATCACAAGACATTTTCTGTTAAAGCACTTTTTTTTTAAATATTAATTATTTTCAATCATATATCTCGCTTATGGTTAGTCCTACATGAAAAATGCAAATAACTATTTTATAGGAAATTTTATCAGCTTGAATTTTAGTAAAAAGATAAAAATTGATAGGAGTAACTGTTTTCGAGATATAAGCAAGAAACCAAAACACTGTTACCTTAATTAAGCGTTTGCATATAAGCAAATTTAGTACTATTAGCATTATTATTATTAATGTTATTGTTATTAATATGACAACTAAAGACAACTCTGAAACCTTTAGTAACTTTTATGTCTTTTCCTTTTTCCTCTACTAAAGTGTTAGACACAATTAAATTAGTTTAATTTCAGTTTTTCAAACATTTTATTTTAAAGCAAATTTTTGTTAAAAAGTATTTATATCCAACTCTATAACTCGCTTATGGTTGGTCCTACAAGAAAAATGCAAATAACTATTTTGTAGGAAATGTTATCAGCTTTAATTTTGAAAAAAAGACAAAAATTTATAGGAGTAACTGTTTTCGAGATATAAGCAAGAAACCAAAAAACTGTTACCTTAATAAAGCGCTTGCATATAAGCAGATTTAGTACTATTAGTATTATTATTATTAATGTTATTGTTATTAATATGACGACTAAAAACGATTCTGAAGACTTTGGTGACTTTTATGTCTTTTTCTTTTTTCTCTACTAAAGTGTTAGACACAATTAATTTAGTTTAATTTCAGTATTTCAAACATTTTATTTTTAAGCAAGTTTTTGTTAAATATTATTTATATCCAACTTTATAACTCGCTTATGGTTGGTCCCACAAGAAAAATGCAAATAACTATTTTGTAGGAAATGTTATCAGCTTTAATTTTGAAAGAAAGATAAAAATTGATAGGAGTAACTGTTTTCGAGATATAAGCAAAAAACCAAAGTAAAAACTGTTACCGTTTCAGAACAAAAATATAATTCAGTTTTCAATGTTTGAGACGAAGACGAAAATGCAGCATTTAAAATCGACTCTGAAGACTTCAGTGACTTATATGTCACCCCCTTTTTTTTAATAAAGTATTGGACCTAATAAATTAAGTGTATTTTAAATCACAAGACATTTTCTGTTAAAGCACTTCTTTTTTTAATATTAATTATTTTCAATCTTATATCTCGCTTATGGTTAGTCCTACACAAAAAATGCCAATAACTATTTTGTAGGAAATTTTATCAGCTTGAATTTTAGTAAAAAGATAAAAATTGATAAGAGTAACTGTTTTCGAGATATGAGCAAGAAACCAAAACACTGTTACCTTAATTAAGCGTTTGCATATAAGCAAATTTAGTACTATTAGTATTATTATTATTAATGTTATTGTTATTAATATGACAACTAAAGACAACTCTGAAACCTTTAGTGACTTTTATGTCTTTTCCTTTTTCCTCTACTAAAGTGTTAGACACAATTAAATTAGTTTAATTTAAGTTTTTCAAACATTTTATTTTAAAGCAAATTTTTGTTAAATATTATTAATATCCAACTCTATAACTCGCTTATGGTTGGTCCTACAAGAAAAATGCAAATAACTATTTTGTAGGAAATTTTATCAGCTTTAATTTTGAAAAAAAGATAAAAATTGATAGGAGTAACTGTTTTCGAGATATAAGCAAGAAACCAAAAAACTGTTACCTTAATAAAGCGATTGCATATAAGCAGATTTAGTACTATTAGTATTATTATTATTAACGTTATTGTTATTAATATGACGACTAAAAACGATTCTGAAGACGTTGGTGACTTTTATGTCTTTTTCTTTTTTCTCTACTAAAGTGTTAGACTCAATTAATTTAGTTTAATTTCGGTTTTTCAAACATTTTATTTTTAAGCAAGTTTTTGTTAAATATTATTTATATTCAACTTTATAACTCGCTTATGGTTGGTCCTACAAGAAAAATGCAAATAACTATTTTGTAGAAATGTTATCAGCTTTAATTTTGAAAGAAAGATAAAAATTGATAGGAGTAACTGTTTTCGAGATATAAGCAAAAAACCAAAGTAAAAACTGTTACCGTTTCAGAACAAAAATGTAATTCAGTTTTCAATGTTTGAGACGAAGACGAAAATGCAGCATTTAAAATCGACTCTGAAGACTTCAGTGACTTATATGTCACCCCCTTTTTTTTAATAAAGTATTGGACCTAATAAATTAAGTGTATTTTAAATCACAAGACATATTCTGTTAAAGCACTTCTTTTTTAAATATTAATTATTTTCAATCTTATATCTCGCTTATGGTTAGTCCTACACAAAAAATGCAAATAACTATTTTGTAGGAAATTTTATCAGCGTGAATTTTAGTAAAAAGATAAAAATTGATAGGAGTAACTGTTTTCGAGATATGAGCAAGAAACCAAAACACTGTTACCTTAATTAAGCGTTTGCATATAAGCAAATTTAGTACTATTAGTATTATTATTATTAATGTTATTGTTATTAATATGACGATTAAAGACAACTTTGAAACCTTTAGTGACTTTTATGTCTTCTTCTTTTCCTCTACTAAAGTGTTAGACACAATTAAATTAGTTTAATTTCAGTTTTTCAAACATTTTATTTTAAAGCAAATTTTTGTTAAATATTATTTATATCCAACTCTATAACTCGCTTATGGTTGGTCCTACAAGAAAAATGCAAATAACTATTTTGTAGGAAATTTTATCAGCTTTAATTTTGAAAGAATGATAAAAATTGATAAGAGTAACTGTTTTCGAGATATAAGCAAAAAACCAATAAGAAAACTGTGACTGTTACTGAACAAAAATGTAATTCGGTTTTCAATGTTTGAGACGAAGACGAAACTGCAGCATTTAAAAACGACTCTGAAGACTTCAGTGACTTTTATGTCACTTCCTTTTTCTTCTAATAAAGTATTGGACCCAATAAATTAAGTGTATTTTAAATCACAAGACATTTTCTGTTAAAGCACTTTTTTTTTTAAATATTAATTATTTTCAATCATATATCCCGCTTATGGTTAGTCCTACATGAAAAATGCAAATAACTATTTTGTAGGAAATTTTATCAGCTTCAATTTTAGTAAAAAGATAAAAATTGATAGGAGTAACTGTTTTCGAGATATAAGCAAGAAACCAAAACACTGTTACCTTAATTAAGCGTTTGCATATAAGCAAATTTAGTACTATTAGTATTATTATTATTAATGTTATTGTTATTAATATGACAACTAAAGACAACTCTGAAACCTTTAGTGACTTTTATGTCTTTTCCTTTTTTCTCTACTAAAGTGTTAGACACAGTTAAATTAGTTTAATTTCAGTTTTTCAAACATTTTATTTTAAAGCAAATTTTTGTTAAATATTATTTTTATCCAACTCCATAACTCGCTTATGGTTGGTCCTACAAGAAAATTGCAAATAACTATATTGTAGAATATTTTATCAGCTTTAATTTTGAAAGAAAGACAAAAATTCATAGGAGTAACTGTTTTCGAGATATAAGCAAGAAACCAAAAAACTGTTACCTTAATAAAGCGCTTGCATATAAGCAGATTTAGTACTATTAGTATTATTATTATTAATGTTATTGTTATTAATATGACGACTAAAAACGATTCTGAAGACTTTGGTGACTTTTATGTCTTTTTCTTTTTTCTCTACTAAAGTGTTAGACATAATTAATTTAGTTTAATTTCAGTATTTCAAACATTTTATTTTTAAGCAAGTTTTTGTTAAATATTATTTATATCCAACTTTATAACTCGCTTATGGTTGGTCCTACAAGAAAAATGCAAATAACTATTTTGTAGGAAATGTTATCAGCTTTAATTTTGAAAGAAAGATAAAAATTGATAGGAGTAACTGTTTTCGAGATATAAGCAAAAAACCAAAGTAAAAACTGTTACCGTTTCAAAACAAAAATGTAATTCAGTTTTCAATGTTTGAGACGAAGACGAAAATGCAGCATTTAAAATCGACTCTGAAGACTTCAGTGACTTATATGTCACCCCCTTTTTTTTTTTAATAAAGTATTGGACCTAATAAATTAAGTGTATTTTAAATCACAAGGCATTTTCTGTTAAAGCACTTTTTTTTTAAATATTTATTATTTTCAATCATATATCTCGCTTATGGTTAGTCCTACATGAAAAATGCAAATAACTATTTTGTAGGAAATTTTATCAGCTTGAATTTTAGTAAAAAGATAAAAATTGATAGGAGTAACTGTTTTCGAGATATAAGCAAGAAACCAAAACACTGTTACCTTAATTAAGCGTTTGTATATAAGCAAATTTAGTACTATTAGTATTATTATTATTAATGTTATTGTTATTAATATGACAACTAAAGACAACTCTGAAACCTTTAGTTACTTTTATGTGTTTTCTTTTTTTCTCTACTAAAGTGTTAGACACAGTTAAATTAGTTTAATTTCAGTTTTTCAAACATTTTATTTTAAAGCAAATTTTTGTTAAATATTATTTATATCCAACTCTATAACTCGCTTATGGTTGGTCCTACAAGAAAAATGCAAATAACTATTTTGTAGAATATTTTATCAGCTTTAATTTTGAAAGAAAGACAAAAATTCATAGAAGTAACTGTTTTCGAGATATAAGCAAGAAACCAAAAAACTATTACCTTAATAAAGCGCTTGCATATAAGCAGATTTAGTACTATTAGTATTATTATTATTAATGTTATTGTTATTAATATGACGACTAAAAACGATTCTGAAGATTTTGGTGACTTTTATGTCTTTTTCTTTTTTCTCTACTAAAGTGTTAGACACAATTTAGTTTAATTTCAGTATTTCAAACATTTTATTTTTAAGCAAGTTTTTGTTAAATATTATTTATATCCAACTTTATAACTCGCTTATTGTTGGTCCTACAAGAAAAATGCAAATAACTATTTTGTAGGAAATGTTATCAGCTTTAATTTTGAAAGAAAGATAAAAATTGATAGGAGTAACTGTTTTCGAGATATAAGCAAAAAACCAAAGTAAAAACTGTTACCGTTTCAGAACAAAAATGTAATTCAGTTTTCAATGTTTGAGACGAAGACGAAAATGCAGCATTTAAAATCGACTCTGAAGACTTCAGTGACTTATATGTCACCCCCTTTTTTTTTTAATAAAGTATTGAACCTAATAAATTAAGTGTATTTTAAATCACAAGACATTTTCTGTTAAAGCACTTCTTTTTTAAATATTAATTATTTTCAATCTTATATCTCGCTTATGGTTAGTCCTACATAAAAAATGCAAATAACTATTTTGTAGGAAATTTTATCAGCTTGAATTTCAGTAAAAAGATAAAAATTGATAGGAGTAACTGTTTTCGAGATATGAGCAAGAAACCAAAACACTGTTACCTTAATTAAGCGTTTGCATATAAGCAAATTTAGTACTATTAGTATTATTATTATTAATGTTATTGTTATTAATATGACGATTAAAGACAACTTTGAAACCTTTAGTGACTTTTATGTCTTCTTCTTTTTCCTCTACTAAAGTGTTAGACACAATTAAATTAGTTTAATTTCAGTTTTTCAAACATTTTATTTTAAAGCAAATTTTTGTTAAATATTATTTATATCCAACTCTATAACTCGCTTATGGTTGGTTCTACAAGAAAAATGCAAATAACTATTTTGTAGGAAATTTTATCAGCTTTAATTTTGACAGAAAGATAAAAATTGATAGGAGTAACTGTTTTCGAGATATAAGCAAAAAACCAATAAGAAAACTGTGACTGTTACTGAACAAAAATGTAATTCAGTTTTCAATGTTTGAGACGAAGACGAAACTGCAGCATTTAAAAACGACTCTGAAGACTTCAGTGACTTTTGTCACTTCCTTTTTCTTCTAATAAAGTATTGGACCCAATAAATTAAGTGTATTTTAAATCACAAGACATTTTCTGTTAAAGCACTTTTTTTTTAAATATTAATTATTTTCAATCATATATCTCGCTTATGGTTAGTCCTACATGAAAAATGCAAATAACTACTTTGTAGGAAATTTTATCAGCTTGAATTATAGTAAAAAGATAAAAATTGATAGAAGTAACTGTTTTCGAGACATAAGCAAGAAACCAAAACACTGTTACCTTAATTAAGCGTTTGCATATAAGCAAATTTAGTACTATTAGTATTATTATTATTAATGTTATTGTTATTAATATGACAACTAAAGACAACTCTGAAACCTTTAGTGACTTTTATGTCTTTTTCTTTTTCCTCTACTAAAGTGTTAGACTCAATTAATTTAGTTTAATTTCGGTTTTTCAAACATTTTATTTTAAAGCAAATTTTTGTTAAATATTATTTATATCCAACTCTATAACTCGCTTATGGTTGGTCCTACAAAAAAATGCAAATAACTATTTTGTAGGAAATTTTATTAGCTTTAATTTTGAAAAAAAGTTAAAAATTGATAGGAGTAACTGTTTTCGAGATATAAGCAAGAAACCAAAAAAATGTTACGTTAATTAAGCGTTTGCATATAAGCAAATTTAGTACTATTAGTATTATTATTATTAATGTTATTGTTATTAATATGACGACTAAAGACGACTCTGAACCATTTAGTGACTTTTATGTCTTCTCCTTTTTCCTCTACTAAAGTGTTAGACACAATTAATTTAGTTTAATTCCGGTTTTTCAAGCATTTTATTTTAAAGCAAATTTTTGTTAAATATTATTTATATCCAACTCTATAACTCGTTTATGCTTGGTCCTACAAGAAAAATGTAAATAACTATTTTGTTGGAAATTTTATTAGCTTTAATTTTGAAAGAAAGATAAAATTTGATAGGAGTAACTGTTTTCGAGATATAAGCAAAAAACCAATAAGAAAACTGTAACTGTTACTGAATAAAAATGTAATTCAGTTTTCACTGTTTGAGACGAAGTCAAAAATGCAGCATTTAAAAACGACTCTGAAGACTTCAGTAACTTTTATGTCACCTCCTTTTTCTTCTAATAAAGTATTGGACCCAACAAATTAAGTGTATTTTAAATCACAAGACATTTTCTGTTAAAACACTTTTTTTTAATTAATAATTATTTTCAAACTTATATCTCGCTTATGGTTAGTTCTACATGAAAAATGCAAATAACTATTTTGTAGGAAATTTTATCACCTTTAATTTTGGTGAAAAAGTAAAAATTGATAGGAGTAACTGTTTTCGAGATATAGGCAAAAAACAAAAAAACTGTTACCTTAATTAAGCGCTTGCATATAAGCAAATTTAGTACTACTAGTATTGTTATTATAAATGTTATTGTTATTAATATGACGACTAAAGACAACTTTAAGACTTTAGTGACTTTTATGTCTCCTCCTTTTTCCTCTACTAAAGTGTTAGACACAATTAATTTAGTTTAATTTCGGTTTTTCAAACATTTTATTTTAAAGCAAATTTTTGTTAAATATTAAAAACTATAAAATGGCTTAGATTGCCTAAAAACACAGATCACACATGATCTTTTGCATAAAAATGAGTAAACGCTCATGTAACACACAAAATAAGCTCCATTTTTCCTTTTTAAAAGTATTATTATTATTATTACTTTTGTTACTATTACTATTATTATTATTATTATTATTATTATTATTATTATTATTATTATTATTATTATTATTATTATTATTATTATTACTATTATTATTATTATTATTATTATTACTATTATTATTATTATTATTATTATTATTATTATTATTATTATTATTATTAACTTTTGTATAGTAAATGTTTTTATACCAGTTTTAAAATGAGTTATTAATTTTAGACAATTTCTTGCCTAAAAACACAGATCACAGATGATTTCTTGCATAGAAATGAGAAAACGCTCATATAACACAAAATAAGCTTCATTTTTGCTTAGAAAACTAAGCTTACTTTTATTACTATTATTATTTTTATTATTATTATTATTATTACTATTATTAGTATTATTATTTTTATTATTATTATTATTATTATTATTATTATTATTATTATTATTGTTATTATTATTATTATTATTAAAAACTTATATTAAACAGACAGAAAACGTCGTATTCTGACACAAAAAAACGAATTACGTTATAGACTTGACGAGAACGGCGTATCTCGGACTCTTATAGGACTCTTATAGGGTCAAAAATTATCAGTTTGGATTAAAACAAATTATTTTTGTTGACTCTCAGTCTGAATTGTTCATCAGTTCAAACAAAAACGGCTTACTTTAGACGATCTTTTGCTTTGAACAAGAAAACTTACATCGAACAGACTCAAAACGTATTAATCTGGCATAAAAGAGCAATTTATGTATCACTTTGAATAAAGGCAGCTAATCCTATTCGTTTCATTGCTTAAAATAGACAAAATTGTTAATAAATCTAACAAAAACGCTGTATTCTAGCACAAAATACTAATTACATTATAGTTTCGACGAGAATAGCTTATTTGGAATGATTCTATGCTTCCAAACGAGTAAATTTTTAATAAACAGATGCCAAACATCATGTTTTGTCCTATAAAGACATTTTATATTGCAGTTTGTATTAAAACAAAATATTTTTGTTGATTCTTTGTTAGAAGCAGCAAACCTAACATTAAAGAATCTGAAAACTTTGTATTCGGACACAAACCACCGAATTTTGTTTCAGTTTAGACAAAAACGGTTGATTTTCGACAATATTTTGCTTTGAACAAGAAAGCTTATATCAAACTGACTAAAAACGTCTTATTTTAGCACAAAACAAAAGATTTGCGTTATAGTCTTAAAGCTGATTCATGCCACAGTTTGGATAAAAACCAATTATTTTTGTTAATTCATTGTTACAAACAAGAAACCTTACATCAAAGAAACTGAAAACCCCTTATTTAGGCACAGAAATTCGAATTACGTTTCAGTCTGGACAAAAACTGCTTATTTTAGACGATCCTTTGTTTTGAACACGAAAACTTACATTAAAAAGATTAAAAACGTCTTATTCTGGCTGAAAACTGCAAATTATATATTACTCTAGATAAAAGCAATTTATCCTGATTACTCCTTTACTTAGAATAGAGTAAACTTGTATAAAACTTAATGAAAACTTTAAATTTCGTCTCAAAGAAATAATTTACGTTATAGTTTTGACCAGCACTGTTTATTTCAAACGAAATTATGATTCGAAACTAATGAACTTTTATGGGGCAGATGCAAAACCACATATTACCATATAAAGCGTTGTTTTAAAGCAAAGTATTACCTTTTGCAACAAGAAATTTCACGTCAAAGAAACTGAAAACTTCGTATCCATGCACAAATATCGAATTACGTATCAGTTTAGGCAAATACAGCTTATTTTAAACGATTTCTTGCTATAAACAAGAAAAATTTTATCAAACATATTGAAAATGTCTTATTCTCGAAAATAAGAGCAAATTATGTATCAGTTTTAACAAAAGCGGATTACTCTGTTTGATTCTATGCTTAGAGTAGAGTAAACTACTATAAAACGTAATGAAAACTCTATATTCAAGCTCAAAAGAACAAATTACGTTATAGTTTTGACAAAAAAAATTATTTCGGACGACTACATATTTCGAAGTAAGCAAACTTTAATTGAACAAGTGCAAAAGCTAATACTTTGCTTTAAAATAACGATTTATGTGGTAATATGGTATTTTGCATCTGTCCTATAAAAGTTTACTCGTTTCGCTCCATTGAATCATTCGAAATAAATTATTTTGACACAACAACGAAAATAATTTTTTTGTTTAAACTGTAACATGTCGTTTTTATAAAACGAACTAAGACGTTTGGCATCTGTTTAGTGAAAGTTTTCTCGTTTGGGGGCATAAAATCGTTTGAAATTAACAGTTCTGGTCAAAACTATAACGTAAATTATTTCTTTGAGACGAAATTTAAAGTTTTCATTAAGTTTTATACAAGTTTGCTCTATTCTAAGTAAAGGAGTAATCAGGATAAATTGCTTTTATCTAGAGTAATATATAATTTGCAGTTTTCAGCCAGAATAAGACGTTTTTAATCTTTTTAATGTAAGTTTTCGTGTTCAAAACAAAGGATCGTCTAAAATAAGCAGTTTTTGTCCAGACTGAAACGTAATTCGAATTTCTGTGCCTAAATAAGGGGTTTTCAGTTTCTTTGATGTAAGGTTTCTTGTTTGTAACAATGAATTAACAAAAATAATTGGTTTTTATCCAAACTGTGGCATGAATCAGCTTTAAGACTATAACGCAAATCTTTTGTTTTGTGCTAAAATAAGACGTTTTTAGTCAGTTTGATATAAGCTTTCTTGTTCAAAGCAAAATATTGTCGAAAATCAACCGTTTTTGTCTAAACTGAAACAAAATTCGGTGGTTTGTGTCCGAATACAAAGTTTTCAGATTCTTTAATGTTAGGTTTGCTGCTTCTAACAAAGAATCAACGAAAATATTTTGTTTTAATACAAACTGCAATATAAAATGTCTTTATAGGACAAAACATGATGTTTGGCATCTGTTTATTAAAAATTTACTCGTTTGGAAGCATAGAATCATTCCAAATAAGCTATTCTCGTCGAAACTATAATGTAATTAGTATTTTGTGCTAGAATACAGCGTTTTTGTTAGATTTATTAACAATTTTGTCTATTTTAAGCAATGAAACGAATAGGATTAGCTGCCTTTATCCAAAGTGATACATAAATTGCTCTTTTATGCCAGATTAATACGTTTTTAGTCTGTTCGATGTAAGTTTTCTTGTTCAAAGCAAAAGATCGTCTAAAGTAAGCCGTTTTTGTTTGAACTGATGAACAATTCAGACTGAGAGTCAACAAAAATAATTTGTTTTAATCCAAACTGATAATTTTTGACCTTATAAGAGTCCTATAAGAGTCCGAGATACGCCGTTCTCGTCAAGTCTATAACGTAATTCGTTTTTTTGTGTCAGAATACGACGTTTTCTGTCTGTTTAATATAAGTTTTTAATAATAATAATAATAATAACAATAATAATAATAATAATAATAACAATAATAATAATAATAATAATAATAATAATAATAATAATAATAATAATAATAATAATAATAATAATAATAATAATAATAATAATAATAATAATAATAATAATAATAATAATAATAACAATAATAATAATAATAATAATAATAATAATAATAATAATAATAGTAATAGTAACAAAAGTAATAATAATAATAATACTTTTAAAAAGGAAAAATGGAGCTTATTTTGTGTGTTACATGAGCGTTTTTTCATTTTTATGCAAAAGATCATGTGTGATCTGTGTTTTTAGGCAATCTAAGCCATTTTATAGTTTTTAATATTTAACAAAAATTTGCTTTAAAATAAAATGTTTGAAAAACCGAAATTAAACTAAATTAATTGTGTCTAACACTTTAGTAGAGGAAAAAGGAGGAGACATAAAAGTCACTAAAGTCTTAAAGTTGTCTTTAGTCGTCATATTAATAACAATAACATTTATAATAACAATACTAGTAGTACTAAATTTGCTTATTTGCAAGCGCTTAATTAAGGTAACAGTTTTTTTGTTTTTTGCCTATATCCCGAAAACAGTTACTCCTATCAATTTTTACTTTTTCACCAAAATTAAAGGTGATAAAATTTCCTACAAAATAGTTATTTGCATTTTTCATGTAGAACTAACCATAAGCGAGATATAAGTTTGAAAATAATTATTAATTAAAAAAAAGTGTTTTAACAGAAAATGTCTTGTGATTTAAAATACACTTAATTTGTTGGGTCCAATGCTTTATTAGAAGAAAAAGGAGGTGACATAAAAGTCACTGAAGTCTTCAGAGTCGTTTTTAAATGCTGCATTTTTGACTTCGTCTCAAACATTGAAAACTGAATTACATTTTTGTTCAGTAACAGTTACAGTTTTCTTATTGGTTTTTTGCTTATATCTCGAAAACAGTTACTCCTATCAAATTTTATCTTTCTTTCAAAATTAAAGCTGATAAAATTTCCAACAAAATAGTTTTTTACATTTTTCTTGTAGGACCAAGCATAAACGAGTTATAGAGTTGGATATAAATAATATTTAACAAAAATTTGCTTTAAAATAAAATGCTTGAAAAACCGGAATTAAACTAAATTAATTGTGTCTAACACTTTAGTAGAGGAAAAAGGAGAAGACATAAAAGTCACTAAATGTTTCAGAGTCGTCTTTAGTCGTCATATTAATAACAATAACATTAATAATAATAATACTAATAGTACTAAATTTGCTTATATGCAAACGCTTAATTAACGTAACATTTTTTTGGTTTCTTGCTTATATCTCGAAAACAGTTACTCCTATCAATTTTTATCTTTTTTTCAAAATTAAAGCTAATAAAATTTCCTACAAAATAGTTATTTGCATTTTTTTGTAGGACCAACCATAAGCGAGTTATAGAGTTGGATATAAATAATATTTAACAAAAATTTGCTTTAAAATAAAATGTTTGAAAAACCGAAATTAAACTAAATTAATTGAGTCTAACACTTTAGTAGAGGAAAAAGAAAAAGACATAAAAGTCACTAAAGATTTCAGAGTTGTCTTTAGTTGTCATATTAATAACAATAACATTAATAATAATAATACTAATAGTACTAAATTTGCTTATATGCAAACGCTTAATTAAGGTAACAGTGTTTTGGTTTCATGCTTATATCTCGAAAACAGTTACTCCTATCAATTTTTATCTTTTTACTAAAATTCAAGCTGATAAAATTTCCTACAAAATAGTTATTTGCATTTTTCATGTAGGACTAACCATAAGCGAGATATATGATTGAAAATAATTAATATTTAAAAAAAAAGTGTTTTAACAGAAAATGTCTTGTGATTTAAAATACACTTAATTTATTGGGTCCAATACTTTATTAGAAGAAAAAGGAAGTGACATAAAAGTCACTGAAGTCTTCAGAGTCGTTTTTAAATGCTGCAGTTTCGTCTTCGTCTCAAACATTGAAAACTGAATTACATTTTTGTTCAGTAACAGTCACAGTTTTCTTATTGGTTTTTTGCTTATATCTCGAAAACAGTTACTCCTATCAATTTTTATCTTTCTGTCAAAATTAAAGCTGATAAAATTTCCTACAAAATAGTTATTTGCATTTTTCTTGTAGGACCAACCATAAGCGAGTTATAGAGTTGGATATAAATAATATTTAACAAAAATTTGCTTTAAAATAAAATGTTTGAAAAACTGAAATTAAACTAATTTAATTGTGTCTAACACTATAGTAGAGGAAAAAGAAGAAGACATAAAAGTCACTAAAGGTTTCAAAGTTGTCTTTAATCGTCATATTAATAACAATAACATTAATAATAATAATACTAATAGTACTAAATTTGCTTATATGCAAACGCTTAATTAAGGTAGCAGTGTTTTGGTTTCTTGCTCATATCTCGAAAACAGTTACTCCTATCAATTTTTATCTTTTTACTAAAATTTAAGCTGATAAAATTTCCTACAAAATAGTTATTTGCATTTTTTGTGTAGGACTAACCATAAGCGAGATATAAGATTGAAAATAATTAATATTTAAAAAAGAAGTGCTTTAACAGAAAATGTCTTGTGATTTAAAATACACTTAATTTATTAGGTCCAATACTTTATTAAAAAAAAAGGGGGTGACATATAAGTCACTGAAGTCTTCAGAGTCGATTTTAAATACTGCATTTTCGTCTTCGTCTCAAACATTGAAAACTGAATTACATTTTTGTTCTGAAACGGTAACAGTTTTTACTTTGGTTTTTTGCTTATATCTCGAAAACAGTTACTCCTATCAATTTTTATCTTTTTTTCAAAATTAAAGCTGATAACATTTCCTACAAAATAGTTATTTGCATTTTTCTTGTAGGACCAACCATAAGCGAGTTATAAAGTTGGATATAAATCATATTTAACAAAAACTTGCTTAAAAATAAAATGTTTGAAATAATGAAATTAAACTAAATTAATTGTGTCTAACACTTTAGTAGAGAAAAAAGAAAAAGACATAAAAGTCACCAAAATCTTCAGAATCGTTTTTAGTCGTCATATTAATAACAATAACATTAATAATAATAATACTAATAGTACTAAATCTGCTTATATGCAAGCGCTTTATTAAGGTAACAGTTTTTTGGTTTCTTGCTTATATCTCGAAAACAGTTACTCCTATAAATTTTTGTCTTTTTTTCAAAATTAAAGCTGATAAAATATTCTACAAAATAGTTATTTGCATTTTTCTTGTAGGACCAACCATAAGCGAGTTATAGAGTTGGATATAAATAATATTTAACAAAAATTTGCTTTAAAATAAAATGTTTGAAAAACTGAAATTAAACTAATTTAACTGTGTCTAACACTTTAGTAGAGAAAAAAGGAAAAGACATAAAAGTCATTAAAGGTTTCAGAGTTGTCTTTAGTTGTCATATTAATAACAATAACATTAATAATAATAATACTAATAGTACTAAATTTGCTTATATGCAAACGCTTAATTAAGGTAACAGTGTTTTGGTTTCTTGCTTATATCTCGAAAACAGTTACTCCTATCAATTTTTATCTTTTTACTAAAATTCAAACTGATAAAATTTCCTACAAAATAGTTATTTGCATTTTTCATGTAGGACTAACCATAAGCGAGATATATGATTGAAAATAATTAATATTTTAAAAAAAAGTGCTTTAACAGAAAATGTCTTGTGATTTAAAATACACTTAATTTATTGGGTCCAATACTTTATTAGAAGAAAAAGGAAGTGACATAAAAGTCACTGAAGTCTTCAGAGTCGTTTTTAAATGCTGCAGTTTCGTCTTCGTCTCAAACATTGAAAACCGAATTACATTTTTGTTCAGTAACAGTCACAGTTTTCTTATTGGTTTTTTGCTTATATCTCGAAAACAGTTACTCCTATCAATTTTTATCTTTTTTTCAAAATTAAAGCTGATAAAATTTCCTACAAAATAGTTATTAGCATTTTTCTTGTAGGACCAACCATAAGCGAGTTATAGAGTTGGATATAAATAATATTTAACAAAAATTTGCTTTAAAATAAAATGTTTGAAAAACTGAAATTAAACTAATTTAATTGTGTCTAACACTTTAGTAGAGGAAAAAGAAGAAGACATAAAAGTCACTAAAAGTTTCAAAGTTGTCTTTAATCGTAATATTAATAACAATAACATTAATAATAATACTAATAGTACTAAATTTGCTTATATGCAAACGCTTAATTAAGGTAACAGTGTTTTGGTTTCTTGCTTATATCTCGAAAACAGTTACTCCTATCAATTTTTATCTTTTTACTAAAATTAAAACCCATAAAATTTCCTACAAAATAGTTAATTGCATTTTTAATGTAGGACTAACCATAAGCGAGATATATGATTGAAAATAATTAATATTTAAAAAAAAAGTGCTTTAACAGAAAATGTCTTGTGATTTAAAATACACTTAATTTATTGGGTCCAATACTTTATTAGAAGAAAAAAAAGGTGACAGAAAGGTCACTGAAGTCTTTAGAGTCGTTTGTAAATGCTGCATTTTCGTCTTCGTCTCAAACATTGAAAACTGAATTACATTTTTGTTCAGTAACTGTTACAGTTTTCTTATTGGTTTTTTGCTTATATCTCGAAAACAGTTACTCCTATCAATTTTTATCTTTCTTTTAAAATTAAAGCTGATAAAGCTTTCTACAAAATAGTTTGCATTTTTCTTGTAGGACCAACCATAAGCGAGTTATAGAGTTGGATATAAATAATATTTAACAAAAATTTGCTTTAAATAAAATGTTTGAAAAACCGAAATTAAACTAAATTAATTGAGTCTAACACTTTAGTAGAGAAAAAAGAAAAAGACATAAAAGTCACCAAAGTCTTCAGAATCGTTTTTAGTCGTCATATTAATAACAATAACATTAATAATAATAATACTAATAGTACTAAATCTGCTTATATGCAAGCGCTTTATTAAGGTAACAGTTTTTTGGTTTCTTGCTTATATCTCGAAAACAGTTACTCCAATCAATTTTTATCTTTTTTTCAAAATTAAAGCTGATAAAATTTCCTACAAAATAGTTATTTGCATTTTTCTTGTAGGACCAACCATAAGCGAGTTATAGAGTTGGATATAAATAATATTTAACAAAAATTTGCTTTAAAATAAAATGTTTGAAAAACTGAAATTAAACTAATTTAATTGTGTCTAACACTTTAGTAGAGGAAAAAGAAGAAGACATAAAAGTCACTAAAGGTTTCAAAGTTGTCTTTAATCGTCATATTAATAACAATAACATTAATAATAATAATACTAATAGTATTAAATTTGCTTATATGCAAACGCTTAATTAAGGTAACAGTGTTTTGGTTTCTTGCTCATATCTCGAAAACAGTTACTCCTATCAATTTTTATCTTTTTACTAAAATTCAAGCTAATAAAATTTCCTACAAAATAATTATTTGCATTTTTTATGTAGGACTAACCATAAGCGAGATATAAGATTGAAAATAATTAATATTTAAAAAAGAAGTGCTTTAACAGAAAATGTCTTGTGATTTAAAATACACTTAATTTATTAGGTCCAATACTTTATTAGAAAAAAAGGGGGTGACATATAAGTCACTGAAGTCTTCAGAGTCGATTTTAAATGCTGCATTTTCGTCTTCGTCTCAAACATTGAAAACTGAATTATATTTTTGTTCTGAAACGGTAACAGTTTTTACTTTGGTTTTTTGCTTATATCTCGAAAACAGTTACTCCTGTCAATTTTTATCTTTCTTTCAAAATTAAAGCTGATAACATTTCCTACAAAATAGTTATTTGCATTTTTCTTGTAGGACCAACCATAAGCGAGTTATAAAGTTGGATATAAATAATATTTAACAAAAACTTGCTTAAAAATAAAATGTTTGAAATACTGAAATTAAACTAAATTAATTGTGTCTAACACTTTAGTAGAGAAAAAAGAAAAAGACATAAAAGTCACCAAAGTCTTCAGAATCGTTTTTAGTCGTCATATTAATAACAATAACATTAATAATAATAATACTAATAGTACTAAATCTGCTTATATGCAAGCGCTTTATTAAGGTAACAGTTTTTTGGTTTCTTGCTTATATCTCGAAAACAGTTACTCTTATAAATTTTTGTCTTTTTTTCAAAATTAAAGCTGATAAAATTTCCTACAAAATAGTTATTTGCATTTTTCTTGTAGGACCAACCATAAACGAGTTATAGAGTTGGATATAAATAATATTTAACAAAAATTTGCTTTAAAATAAAATGTTTGAAAAACTGAAATTAAACTAATTTAATTGTGTCTAACACTTTAGTAGAGGAAAAATAAGAAGACATAAAAGTCACTAAAGGTTTCAAAGTTGTCTTTAATCGTCATATTAATAACAATAACATTAATAATAATAATAATACTAATAGTACTAAATTTGCTTATATGCAAACGCTTAATTAAGGTAACAGTGTTTTGGTTTCTTGCTCATATCTCGAAAACAGTTACTCCAATCAATTTTTATTTTTTTACTAAAATTTAAGCTGATAAAATTTCCTACAAAATAGTTATTTGCATTTTTTATGTAGGACTAACCATAAGCGAGATATAAGATTGAAAATAATTAATATTTAAAAAAGAAGTGCTTTAACAGAAAATGTCTTGTGATTTAAAATACACTTAATTTATTAGGTCCAATACTTTATTAAAAAAAAAAGGGGGTGACATATAAGTCACTGAAGTCTTCAGAGTCGATTTTAAATGCTGCATTTTCGTCTTCGTCTCAAACATTGAAAACTGAATTACATTTTTGTTCTGAAACGGTAACAGTTTTTACTTTGGTTTTTTGCTTATATCTCGAAAACAGTTACTCCTATCAATTTTTATCTTTTTTTCAAAATTAAAGCTGATAACATTTCCTACAAAATAGTTATTTGCATTTTTCTTGTAGGACCAACCATAAGCGAGTTATAAAGTTGGATATAAATAATATTTAGCAAAAACTTGCCTAAAAATAAAATGTTTGAAATACTGAAATTAAACTAAATTAATTGTGTCTAACACTTTAGTAGAGAAAAAAGAAAAAGACATAAAAGTCACCAAAGTCTTCAGAATCGTTTTTAGTCGTCATATTAATAACAATAACATTAATAATAATAATACTAATAGTACTAAATCTGCTTATATGCAAGCGCTTTATTAAGGTAACAGTTTTTTGGTTTCTTGCTTATATCTCGAAAACAGTTACTCCTATGAATTTTTGTCTTTCTTTCAAAATTAAAGCTGATAAAATATTCTACAAAATAGTTATTTGCATTTTTCTTGTAGGACTAACCATAAGCGAGTTATAGAGTTGGATATAAATTATATTTAACAAAAATTTGCTTTAAAATAAAATGTTTGAAAAACTGAAATTAAACTAATTTTACTGTGTCTAACACTTTAGTAGAGAAAAAACGAAAAGACATAAAAGTCACTAAATGTTTCAGAGTTGTCTTTAGTTGTCATATTAATAACAATATCATTAATAATAATAATACTAATAGTTCTAAATTTGCTTATATGCAAACGCTTAATTAAGGTAACAGTGTTTTGGTTTCTTGCTTATATCTCGAAAACAGTTACTCCTATCAATTTTTATCTTTTTACTAAAATTCAAGCTGATAAAATTTCCTACAAAATAGTTATTTGCATTTTTCATGTAGGACTAACCATAAGCGAGATATATGATTGAAAATAATTAATATTTAAAAAAAAAGTGCTTTAACAGAAAATGTCTTGTGATTTAAAATACACTTAATTTATTGGGTCCAATACTTTATTAGAAGAAAAAGGAAGTGACATAAAAGTCACTGAAGTCTTCAGAGTCGTTTTTAAATGCTGCAGTTTCGTCTTCGTCTCAAACATTGAAAATCGAATTACATTTTTGTTCAGTAACAGTCACAGTTTTCTTATTGGTTTTTTGCTTATATCTCGAAAACAGTTACTCCTATCAATTTTTATCTTTCTTTCAAAATTAAAGCTGATAAAATTTCCTACAAAATAGTTATTTGCATTTTTCTTGTAGGACCAACCATAAGCGAGTTATAGAGTTGGATATAAATAATATTTAACAAAAATTTGCTTTAAAATAAAATGTTTGAAAAACTGAAATTAAACTAATTTAATTGTGTCTAACACTTTAGTAGAGGAAAAAGAAGAAAACATAAAAGTCACTAGAGGTTTCAAAGTTGTCTTTAATCGTCATATTAATAACAATAACATTAATAATAATAATACTAATAGTACTAAATTTGCTTATATGCAAACGCTTAATTAAGGTAACAGTGTTTTGGTTTCTTGCTCATATCTCGAAAACAGTTACTCCTATCAATTTTTATCTTTTTACTAAAATTCAAGCTGATAAAATTTCCTACAAAATAGTTATTTGCATTTTTTATGCAGGACTAACCATAAGCGAGATATAAGATTGAAAATAATTAATATTTAAAAAAGAAGTGCTTTAACAGAAAATGTCTTGTGATTTAAAATACACTTAATTTATTAGGTCCAATACTTTATTAGAAAAAAAAGGGGGTGACATATAAGTCACTGAAGTCTTCAGAGTCGATTTTAAATGCTGCATTTTCGTCTTCGTCTCAAACATTGAATACTGAATTACATTTTTGTTCTGAAACGGTAACAGTTTTTACTTTGGTTTTTTGCTTATATCTCGAAAACAGTTACTCCTATCAATTTTTATCTTTCTTTCAAAATTAAAGCTGATAACATTTCCTACAAAATAGTTATTTGCATTTTTCTTGTAGGACCAACCATAAGCGAGTTATAAAGTTGGATATAAATAATATTTAACAAAAACTTGCTTAAAAATAAAATGTTTGAAATACTGAAATTAAACTAAATTAATTGTGTCTAACACTTTAGTAGAGAAAAAAGAAAAAAACATAAAAGTCACCAAAGTCTTCAAAATCGTTTTTAGTCGTCATGTTAATAACAATAACATTAATAATAATAATACTAATAGTACTAAATCTGCTTATATGCAAGCGCTTTATTAAGGTAACAGTTTTTTGGTTTCTTGCTTATATCTCGAAAACAGTTACTCCTATGAATTTTTGTCTTTCTTTCAAAATTAAAGCTGATAAAATATTCTACAAAATAGTTATTTGCATTTTTCTTGTAGGACCAACCATAAGCGAGTTATAGAGTTGGATATAAATAATATATAACAAAAATTTGCTTTAAAATAAAATGTTTGAAAAACTGAAATTAAACTAATTTAACTGTGTCTAACACTTTAGTAGAGGAAAAAGGAAAAGACATAAAAGTCACTAAAGGTTTCGGAGTTGTCTTTAGTTGTCATATTAATAACAATAACATTAATAATAATAATACTAATAGTACTAAATTTGCTTATATGCAAACGCTCAATTAAGGTAACAGTGTTTTGGTTTCTTGCTTATATCTCGAAAACAGTTACTCCTATCAATTTTTATCTTTTTACTAAAATTCAAGCTGATAAAATTTCCTACAAAATAGTTATTTGCATTTTTCATGTAGGACTAACCATAAGCGAGATATAAGTTTGAAAATAATTAATATTTAAAAAAAGTGCTTTAACAGAAAATGTCTTGTGATTTAAAATACACTTAATTTATTAGGTCCAATACTTTATTAGAAGAAAAAGGGAGTGACATATAAGTCACTGAAGTCTTCAGAGTCGATTGTAAATGCTGCATTTTCGTCTTCGTCTCAAACATTGAAAACTGAATTACATTTTTGTTCTGAAACGGTAACAGTTTTCACTTTGGTTTTTTGCTTATATCTCAAAAACAATTACTCCTATCAGTTTTTATTTTTTTTTCAAAATAAAGCTGATAAAATTTTCTACAAAATAGTTATTTGCATTTTTCTTGTAGGACCAACCATAAGCGAGTTATAAAGTTGGATATAAATAATATTTAACAAAAACTTGCTTAAAAATTAAATGTTTGAAATACTGAAATTAAACTAAATTAATTGTGTCTAACACTTTAGTAGAGAAAAAAGAAAAAGACATAAAAGTCACCAAAGTCTTCAGAATCGTTTTTAGTCGTCATATTAATAACAATAACATTAATAATAATAATACTAATAGTACTAAATTTGCTTACATGCAAACGCTTAATTCAGGTAACAATTTTTTGGTTTCTTGCTTATATCTCGAAAACAGTTACTCCTATCAATTTTTATCTTTTTACTAAAATTAAAGCTGATAAAACTTCCTACAAAATAGTTAATTGCATTTTTAATGTAGGACTAACCATAAGCGAGATATAAGTTTGAAAATAATTAATATTTAAAAAAAAAGTGCTTTAACAGAAAATGTCTTGTGATTTAAAATACACTTAATTTATTAGGTCCAATACTTTATTAGAAGAAAAAGGGGGTGACATATAAGTCACTGAAGTCTTCAGAGTCGATTGTAAATGCTGCATTTTCGTCTTCGTCTCAAACATTGAAAACTGAATTACATTTTTGTTCTGAAACGGTAACAGTTTTCACTTTGGTTTTTTGCTTATATCTCAAAAACAATTACTCCTATCAGTTTTTATTTTTTTTTCAAAATAAAGCTGATAAAATTTTCTACAAAATAGTTATTTGCATTTTTCTTGTAGGACCAACCATAAGCGAGTTATAAAGTTGGATATAAATAATATTTAACAAAAACTTGCTTAAAAATTAAATGTTTGAAATACTGAAATTAAACTAAATTAATTGTGTCTAACACTTTAGTAGAGAAAAAAGAAAAAGACATAAAAGTCACCAAAGTCTTCAGAATCGTTTTTAGTCGTCATATTAATAACAATAACATTAATAATAATAATACTAATAGTACTAAATTTGCTTACATGCAAACGCTTAATTCAGGTAACAATTTTTTGGTTTCTTGCTTATATCTCGAAAACAGTTACTCCTATCAATTTTTATCTTTTTACTAAAATTAAAGCTGATAAAATTTCCTACAAAATAGTTAATTGCATTTTTAATGTAGGACTAACCATAAGCGAGATATAAGTTTGAAAATAATTAATATTTAAAAAAAAAGTGCTTTAACAGAAAATGTCTTGTGATTTAAAATACACTTAATTTATTAGGTCCAATACTTTATTAGAAGAAAAAGGGGGTGACATATAAGTCACTGAAGTCTTCAGAGTCGATTGTAAATGCTGCATTTTCGTCTTCGTCTCAAACATTGAAAACTGAATTACATTTTTGTTCTGAAACGGTAACAGTTTTCACTTTGGTTTTTTGCTTATATCTCGAAAACAATTACTCCTATCAGTTTTTATTTTTTTTTAAATAAAGCTGATAAAATTTCCTACAAAATAGTTATTTGCATTTTTCTTGTAGGACCAACTATAAGCGAGTTATAAAGTTGGATATAAATAATATTTAACAAAAACTTGCTTAAAAATTAAATGTTTGAAATACTGAAATTAAACTAAATTAATTGTGTCTAACACTTTAGTAGAGAAAAAAGAAAAAGACATAAAAGTTACCAAAGTCTTCAGAATCGTTTTTAGTCGTCATATTAATTTCAGTATTTCAAACATTTAATTTTTAAGCAAGTTTTTGTTAAATATTATTTATATCCAACTTTATAACTCGCTGATGGTTGGTCCTACAAGAAAAATGCAAATAACTATTTTGTAGGAAATTTTATCAGCTTTATTTTGAAAAAAAATATAAAAACTGATAGGAGTAATTGTTTTCGAGATATAAGCAAAAAACCAAAGTGAAAACTGTTACCGTTTCAGAACAAAAATGTAATTCAGTTTTCAATGTTTGAGACGAAGACGAAAATGCAGCATTTACAATCGACTCTGAAGACTTCAGTGACTTATATGTCACCCCCTTTTTCTTCTAATAAAGTTTTGGACCTAATAAATTAAGTGTATTTTAAATCACAAGACATTTTCTGTTAAAGCACTTTTTTTTTAAATATTAATTATTTTCAAACTTATATCTCGCTTATGGTTAGTCCTACATGAAAAATGCAAATAACTATTTTGTAGGAAATTTTATCAGCTTGAATTTTAGTAAAAAGATAAAAATTGATATTAGTAACTGTTTTCGAGATATAAGCAAGAAACCAAAACACTGTTACCTTAATTAAGCGTTTGCATATAAGCAAATTTAGTACTATTAGTATTATTATTATTAATGTTATTGTTATTAATATGACAACTAAAGACAACTCTGAAACCTTTAGTGACTTTTATGTCTTTTCCTTTTTCCTCTACTAAAGTGTTAGACACAGTTAAATTAGTTTAATTTCAGTTTTTCAAACATTTTATTTTAAAGCAAATTTTTGTGATATATTATTTATATCCAACTCTATAACTCGCTTATGGTTGGTCCTACAAGAAAAATGCAAATAACTATTTTGTAGGAAATTTTATCAGCTTTAATTTTGAAAGAAAGATAAAAATTGATGGGAGTAACTGTTTTCGAGATATAAGCAAAAAACCAATAAGAAAACTGTGACTGTTACTGAACAAAAATGTAATTCGGTTTTCAATGTTTGAGACGAAGACGAAACTGCAGCATTTAAAAACGACTCTGAAGACTTCAGTGACTTTTATGTCACTTCCTTTTTCTTCTAATAAAGTATTGGACCCAATAAATTAAGTGTATTTTAAATCACAAGACATTTTCTGTTAAAGCACTTTTTTTTTAAATATTAATTATTTTCAATCATATATCTCGCTTATGGTTAGTCCTACATGAAAAATGCAAATAACTATTTTATAGGAAATTTTATCAGCTTGAATTTTAGTAAAAAGATAAAAATTGATAGGAGTAACTGTTTTCGAGATATAAGCAAGAAACCAAAACACTGTTACCTTAATTAAGCGTTTGCATATAAGCAAATTTAGTACTATTAGTATTATTATTATTAATGTTATTGTTATTAATATGACAACTAAAGACAACTCTAAAACCTTTAGTGACTTTTATGTCTTTTCCTTTTTCCTCTACTAAAGTGTTAGACACAATTAAATTAGTTTAATTTCAGTTTTTCAAACATTTTATTTTAAAGCAAATTTTTGTTAAAAATTATTTATATCCAACTCTATAACTCGCTTATGGTTGGTCCTACAAGAAAAATGCAAATAACTATTTTGTAGGAAATTTTATCAGCTTTAATTTTGAAAAAAAGACAAAAATTCATAGGAGTAACTGTTTTCGAGATATAAGCAAGAAACCAAAAAACTGTTACCTTAATAAAGCGCTTGCATATAAGCAGATTTAATACTATTAGTATTATTATTATTAATGTTATTGTTATTAATATGACGACTAAAAACGATTCTGAAGACTTTGGTGACTTTTATGTCTTTTTCTTTTTTCTCTACTAAAGTGTTAGACACAATTAATTTAGTTTAATTTCAGTATTTCAAACATTTTATTTTTAAGCAAGTTTTTGTTAAATATTATTTATATCCAACTTTATAACTCGCTTATGGTTGGTCCTACAAGAAAAATGCAAATAACTATTTTGTAGGAAATGTTATCAGCTTTAATTTTGAAAGAAAGATAAAAATTGATAGGAGTAACTGTTTTCGAGATATAAGCAAAAAACCAATGTAAAAACTGTTACCTTTCAGAACAAAAATGTAATTCAGTTTTCAATGTTTGAGACGAAGACGAAAATGCAGCATTTAAAATCGACTCTGAAGACTTCAGTGACTTATATGTCACCCCCTTTTTTTCTAATAAAGTATTGGACCTAATAAATTAAGTGTATTTTAAATCACAAGACATTTTCTGTTAAAGCACTTCTTTTTTAAATATTAATTATTTTCAATCTTATATCTCGCTTATGGTTAGTCCTACATAAAAAATGCAAATAATTATTTTGTAGGAAATTTTATCAGCTTGAATTTTGGTAAAAAGATAAAAGTTGATAGGAGTAACTGTTTTCGAGATATGAGCAAGAAACCAAAACACTGTTACCTTAATTAAGCGTTTGCATATAAGCAAATTTAATACTATTAGTATTATTATTATTAATGTTATTGTTATTAATATGACGATTAAAGACAACTTTGAAACCTTTAGTGACTTTTATGACTTCTTCTTTTTCCTCTACTAAAGTGTTAGACACAATTAAATTAGTTTAATTTCAGTTTTTCAAACATTTTATTTTAAAGAAAATTTTTGTTAAATCTTATTTATATCCAACTCTATAACTCGCTTATGGTTGGTCCTACAAGAAAAATGCAAATATTTATTTTGTAGGAAATTTTATCAGCTTTAATTTTGACAGAAAGATAAAAATTGATAGGAGTAACTGTTTTCGAGATATAAGCAAAAAACCAATAAGAAAACTGTGACTGTTACTGAACAAAAATGTAATTCAGTTTTCAATGTTTGAGACGAAGACGAAACTGCAGCATTTAAAAACGACTCTGAAGACTTCAGTGACTTTTATGTCACTTCCTTTTTCTTCTAATAAAGTATTGGACCCAATAAATTAAGTGTATTTTAAATCACAAGACATTTTATGTTAAAGCACTTTTTTTTTAAATATTAATTATTTTCAATCATATATCTCGCTTATGGTTAGTCCTACATGAAAAATGCAAATAACTATTTTATAGGAAATTTTATCAGCTTGAATTTTAGTAAAAAGATAAAAATTGATAGGAGTAACTGTTTTCGAGATATAAGCAAGAAACCAAAACACTGTTACCTTAATTAAGCGTTTGCATATAAGCAAATTTAGTACTATTAGTATTATTATTATTAATGTTATTGTTATTAATATGACAACTAAAGACAACTCTGAAACCTTTAGTGACTTTTATGTCTTTTCCTTTTTCCTCTACTAAAGTGTTAGACACAATTAAATTAGTTTAATTTCAGTTTTTCAAACATTTTATTTTAAAGCAAATTTTTGTTAAAAAGTATTTATATCCAACTCTATAACTCGCTTATGGTTGGTCCTACAAGAAAAATGCAAATAACTATTTTGTAGGAAATTTTATCAGCTTTAATTTTGAAAAAAAGACAAAAATTCATAGGAGTAACTGTTTTCGAGATATAAGCAAGAAACCAAAAAACTGTTACCTTAATAAAGCGCTTGCATATAAGCAGATTTAGTACTATTAGTATTATTATTATTAATGTTATTGTTATTAATATGACGACTAAAAACGATTCTGAAGACTTTGGTGACTTTTATGTCTTTTTCTTTTTTCTCTACTAAAGTGTTAGACACAATTAATTTAGTTTAATTTCAGTATTTCAAACATTTTATTTTTAAGCAAGTTTTTGTTAAATATTATTTATATCCAACTTTATAACTCGCTTATGGTTGGTCCCACAAGAAAAATGCAAATAACTATTTTGTAGGAAATGTTATCAGCTTTAATTTTGCAAAAAAGATAAAAATTGATAGGAGTAACTGTTTTCGAGATATGAGCAAGAAACCAAAACACTGTTACCTTAATTAAGCGTTTGCATATAAGCAAATTTAGTACTATTAGTATTATTATTATTAATGTTATTGTTATTAATATGACAACTAAAGACAACTCTGAAACCTTTAGTGACTTTTATGTCTTTTCCTTTTTCCTCTACTAAAGTGTTAGACACAATTAATTTAGTTTAATTTCAGTATTTCAAACATTTTATTTTTAAGCAAGTTTTTGTTAAATATTATTTATATCCAACTTTATAACTCGCTTATGGTTGGTCCTACAAGAAAAATGCAAACAACTATTTTGTAGGAAATGTTATCAGCTTTAATTTTGAAAGAAAGATAAAAATTGATAGGAGTAACTGTTTTCGAGATATAAGCAAAAAACCAATGTAAAAACTGTTACCGTTTCAGAACAAAAATTTAATTCAGTTTTCAATGTTTGAGACGAAGACGAAAATGCAGCATTTAAAATCGACTCTGAAGACTTCAGTGACTTATATGTTACCCCCTTTTTTTTTAATAAAGTATTGGACCTAATAAATTAAGTGTATTTTAAATCACAAGACGTTTTCTGTTAAAGCACTTCTTTTTTAAATATTAATTATTTTCAATCTTATATCTCGCTTATGGTTAGTCCTACACAAAAAATGCAAATAACTATTTTGTAGGAAATTTTATCAGCTTGAATTTTAGTAAAAAGATAAAAATTGATAGGAGTAACTGTTTTCGAGATATGAGCAAGAAACCAAAACACTGTTACCTTAATTAAGCGTTTGCATATAAGCAAATTTAGTACTATTAGTATTATTATTATTAATGTTATTGTTATTAATATGACGATTAAAGACAACTTTGAAACCTTTAGTGACTTTTATGTCTTCTTCTTTTTCCTCTACTAAAGTGTTAGACACAATTAAATTAGTTTAATTTCAGTTTTTCAAACATTTTATTTTAAAGCAAATTTTTGTTAAATATTATTTATATCCAACTCTATAACTCGCTTATGGTTGGTCCTACAAGAAAAATGCAAATAACTATTTTGTAGGAAATTTTATCAGCTTTAATTTTGAAAGAATGATAAAAATTGATAAGAGTAACTGTTTTCGAGATATAAGCAAAAAACCAATAAGAAAACTGTGACTGTTACTGAACAAAAATGTAATTCGGTTTTCAATGTTTGAGACGAAGACGAAACTGCAGCATTTAAAAACGACTCTGAAGACTTCAGTGACTTTTATGTCACTTCCTTTTTCTTCTAATAAAGTATTGGACCCAATAAATTAAGTGTATTTTAAATCACAAGACATTTTCTGTTAAAGCACTTTTTTTTAAAATATTAATTATTTTCAATCATATATCTCGCTTATGGTTAGTCCTACATGAAAAATGCAAATAACTATTTTGTAGGAAATTTTATCAGCTTGAATTTTAGTTAAAAGATAAAAATTGATAGGAGTAACTGTTTTCGAGATATAAGCAAGAAACCAAAACACTGTTACCTTAATTAAGCGTTTGCATATAAGCAAATTTAGTACTATTAGTATTATTATTATTAATGTTATTGTTATTAATATGACAACTAAAGACAACTCTGAAACCTTTAGTGACTTTTATGTCTTTTCCTTTTTTCTCTACTAAAGTGTTAGACACAGTTAAATTAGTTTAATTTCAGTTTTTCAAACATTTTATTTTAAAGCAAATTTTTGTTAAATATTATTTATATCCAACTCCATAACTCGGTTATAGTTGGTCCTACAAGAAAAATGCAAATAACTATTTTGTAGAATCTTTTATCAGTTTTAATTTTGAAAGAAAGACAAAAATTCATAGGAGTAACTGTTTTCGAGATATAAGCAAGAAACCAAAAAACTGTTACCTTAATAAAGCGCTTGCATATAAGCAGATTTAGTACTATTAGTATTATTATTATTAATGTTATTGTTATTAATATGACGACTAAAAACGATTCTGAAGACTTTGGTGACTTTTACGTCTTTTTCTTTTTTCTCTACTAAAGTGTTAGACACAATTAATTTAGTTTAATTTCAGTATTTCAAACATTTTATTTTTAAGCAAGTTTTTGTTAAATATTATTTATATCCAACTTTATAACTCGCTTATGGTTGGTCCTACAAGAAAAATGCAAATAACTATTTTGTAGGAAATGTTATCAGCTTTAATTTTGAAAGAAAGATAAAAATTGATAGGAGTAACTGTTTTCGAGATATAAGCAAAAAACCAAAGTAAAAACTGTTACCGTTTCAGAACAAAAATGTAATTCAGTTTTCAATGTTTGAGACGAAGACGAAAATGCAGCATTTAAAATCGACTCTGAAGACTTCAGTGACTTATATGTCACCCCCTTTTTTTTTTTAATAAAGTATTGAACCTAATAAATTAAGTGTATTTTAAATCACAAGACATTTTTTGTTAAAGCACTTCTTTTTTAAATATTAATTATTTTCAATCTTATATCTCGCTTATGGTTAGTCCTACATAAAAAATGCAAATAACTATTTTGTAGGAAATTTTATCAGCTTGAATTTCAGTAAAAAGATAAAAATTGATAGGAGTAACTGTTTTCGAGATATGAGCAAGAAACCAAAACACTGTTACCTTAATTAAGCGTTTGCATATAAGCAAATTTAGTACTATTAGTATTATTATTATTAATGTTATTGTTATTAATATGACGATTAAAGACAACTTTGAAACCTTTAGTGACTTTTATGTCTTCTTCTTTTTCCTCTACTAAAGTGTTAGACACAATTAAATTAGTTTAATTTCAGTTTTTCAAACATTTTATTTTAAAGCAAATTTTTGTTAAATATTATTTATATCCAACTCTATAACTCGCTTATGGTTGGTCCTACAAGAAAAATGCAAATTACTATTTTGTAGGAAATTTTATCAGCTTTAATTTTGACAGAAAGATAAAAATTGATAGGAGTAACTGTTTTCGAGATATAAGCAAAAAACCAATAAGAAAACTGTGACTGTTACTGAACAAAAATGTAATTCAGTTTTCAATGTTTGAGACGAAGACGAAACTGCAGCATTTAAAAACGACTCTGAAGACTTCAGTGACTTTTATGTCACTTCCTTTTTCTTCTAATAAAGTATTGGACCTAATAAATTAAGTGTATTTTAAATCACAAGACATTTTCTGTTAAAGCACTTTTTTTTTAAATATTAATTATTTTCAATCATATATCTCGCTTATGGTTAGTCCTACATGAAAAATGCAAATAACTATTTTGTAGGAAATTTTATCAGCTTGAATTTTAGTAAAAAGATAAAAATTGATAGGAGTAACTGTTTTCGAGACATAAGCAAGAAACCAAAACACTGTTACCTTAATTAAGCGTTTGCATATAAGCAAATTTAGTACTATTAGTATTATTATTATTAATGTTATTGTTATTAATATGACAACTAAACACAACTCTGAAACCTTTAGTGACTTTTATGTCTTTTTCTTTTTCCTCTACTAAAGTGTTAGACTCAATTAATTTAGTTTAATTTCGGTTTTTCAAACATTTTATTTTAAAGCAAATTTTTGTTAAATATTATTTATATCCAACTCTATAACTCGCTTATGGTTGGCCCTACAAAAAAATGCAAATAACTATTTTGTAGGAAATTTTATTAGCTTTAATTTTGAAAAAAAGATAAAAATTGATAGGAGTAACTGTTTTCGAGATATAAGCAAGAAACCAAAAAAATGTTACGTTAATTAAGCGTTTGCATATAAGCAAATTTAGTACTATTAGTATTATTATTATTAATGTTATTGTTATTAATATGACGACTAAAGACGACTCTGAAACATTTAGTGACTTTTATGTCTTCTCCTTTTTCCTCTACTAAAGTGTTAGACACAATTAATTTAGTTTAATTCTGGTTTTTCAAGCATTTTATTTTAAAGCAAATTTTTGTTAAATATTATTTATATCCAACTCTATAACTCGTTTATGCTTGGTCCTACAAGAAAAATGTAAATAACTATTTTGTTGGAAATTTTATCAGCTTTAATTTTGAAAGAAAGATAAAATTTGATAGGAGTAACTGTTTTCGAGATATAAGCAAAAAACCAATAAGAAAACTGTAACTGTTACTGAACAAAAATGTAATTCAGTTTTCAATGTTTGAGACGAAGTCAAAAATGCAGCATTTAAAAACGACTCTGAAGACTTCAGTGACTTTTATGTCACCTCCTTTTTCTTCTAATAAAGTATTGGACCCAACAAATTAAGTGTATTTTAAATCACAAGACATTTTCTGTTAAAACACATTTTTTTAATTAATAATTATTTTCAAACTTATATCTCGCTTATGGTTAGTTCTACATGAAAAATGCAAATAACTATTTTGTAGGAAATTTTATCACCTTTAATTTTGGTGAAAAAGTAAAAATTGATAGGAGTAACTGTTTTCGAGATATAGGCAAAAAACAAAAAAACTGTTACCTTAATTAAGCGCTTGCATATAAGCAAATTTAGTACTACTAGTATTGTTATTATAAATGTTATTGTTATTAATATGACGACTAAAGACAACTTTAAGACTTTAGTGACTTTTATGTCTCCTCCTTTTTCCTCTACTAAAGTGTTAGACACAATTAATTTAGTTTAATTTCGGTTTTTCAAACATTTTATTTTAAAGCAAATTTTTGTTAAATATTAAAACTATAAAATGGCTTAGATTGCCTAAAAACACAGATCACACATGATCTTTTGCATAAAAATGAGAAAACGCTCATGTAACACACAAAATAAGCTCCATTTTTCCTTTTTAAAAGTATTATTATTATTATTATTATTATTGTTATTATTATTATTATTATTATTATTATTATTATTATTATTATTATTATTATTATTATTATTATTATTATTATTATTATTATTATTATTATTAAAAACTTATATTAAACAGACAGAAAACGTCGTATTCTGACAACTTAAAACACAGATCACACATGATCTTTTGCATAGAAATGAGAAAACGCTCATATAACACAAAATAAGCTTCATTTTGGCTTAGAAAACTAGGCTTACTTTTACTACTACTATTATTTTTATTTTTATTATTATTATTATTATTACTATTATTTTTATTATTATTATTACTATTATTATTATTATTATTATTATTATTATTATTATTATTATTAATATTATTTTTATTAATATTATTATTATTAAAGACCGATTATAACTTTTGTATAGTAAATGTTTTTATACCAGTTTTAAAATGCGTTATTAATTTTAGACAATTTCTTGCCTAAAAACACAGATCACAGATGATCTCTTGCATAGAAATGAGAAAACGCTCAGATAACACAAAATAAGCATCATTTTTGCTTAGAAAAACTAAGCTTTAATTTAGAAAGAAATTTATTATTATAAGTATTATTATCATTATTATTATTATTATTATTATTATTATTATTATTATTATTGTTTTTTTTATTACTATTATTATTATTATTATTATTATTATTATTATTATTAACTTTTGTATAGTAAATGTTTTTATACCAGTTTTAAAATGAGTTATTAATTTTATTCAATTTCTTGCCTAAAAACACAGATCACAGATGATCTCTTGCATAGAAATGAGAAAACGCTCATATAACACACAAAATAAGCATCATTTTTGCTTAGAAAAACTAAGCTTTAATTTAGAAAGAAATTCATTATTATAAGTATTATTATCATTATTATTATTATTATTATTATTATTATTATTATTATTATTATTACTATTATTATTATTATTATTATTACTATTATTATTATTATTATTATTATTATTGTTATTATTATTATTATTATAATTATTATTGTTATTATTATTATTATTATTAAAAACTTATATTAAACAGACAGAAAACGTCGTATTCTGACACAAAAAAACGAATTACGTTATAGACTTGACGAGAACGGCGTATCTCGGACTCTTATAGGACTCTTATGGGGTCAAAAATTATCAGTTTGGATTAAAACAAATTATTTTTGTTGACTCTCAGTCTGAATTGTTCATCAGTTCAAACAAAAACGGCTTACTTTAGACGATCTTTTGCTTTGAACAAGAAAACTTACATCGAACAGACTAAAAACGTATTAATCTGGCATAAAAGAGCAATTTATGTATCACTTTGAATAAAGGCAGCTAATCCTATTCGTTTCATTGCTTAAAATAGACAAAATTGTTAATAAATCTAACAAAAACGTTGTATTCTAGCACAAAATACTAATTACATTATAGTTTCGACGAGAATAGCTTATTTGGAATGATTCTATGCTTCCAAACGAGTAAATTTTTAATAAACAGATGCCAAACATCATGTTTTGTCCTATAAAGACATTTTATATTGCAGTTTATATTAAAACAAAATATTTTCGTTGATTCTTTGTTAGAAGCAGCAAACCTAACATTAAAGAATCTGAAAACTTTGTATTCGGACACAAACCACCGAATTTTGTTTCAGTTTAGACAAAAACGGTTGATTTTCGACAATATTTTGCTTTGAACAAGAAAGCTTATATCAAACTGACTAAAAACGTCTTATTTTAGCACAAAACAAAAGATTTGCGTTATAGTCTTAAAGCTGATTCATGCCACAGTTTGGATAAAAACCAATTATTTTTGTTAATTCATTGTTACAAACAAGAAACCTTACATCAAAGAAACTGAAAACCCCTTATTTAGGCACAGAAATTCGAATTACGTTTCAGTCTGGACAAAAACTGCTTATTTTAGACGATCCTTTGTTTTGAACACGAAAACTTACATTAAAAAGATTAAAAACGTCTTATTCTGGCTGAAAACTGCAAATTATATATTACTCTAGATAAAAGCAATTTATCCTGATTACTCCTTTACTTAGAATAGAGTAAACTTGTATAAAACTTAATGAAAACTTTAAATTTCGTCTCAAAGAAATAATTTACGTTATAGTTTTGACCAGCACTGTTTATTTCAAACGAAATTATGATTCGAAACTAATGAACTTTTATGGGGCAGATGCAAAACCACATATTACCATATAAAGCGTTGTTTTAAAGCAAAGTATTACCTTTTGCAACAAGAAATTTCACGTCAAAGAAACTGAAAACTTTGTATCCATGCACAAATATCGAATTACGTATCAGTTTAGGCAAATACAGCTTATTTTAAACGATTCCTTGCTATAAACAAGAAAAATTTTATCAAACATATTGAAAATGTCTTATTCTCGAAAATAAGAGCAAATTATGTATCAGTTTTAACAAAAGCGGATTACTCTGTTTGATTCTATGCTTAGAGTAGAGTAAACTACTATAAAACGTAATGAAAACTCTATATTCAAGCTCAAAAGAACAAATTACGTTATAGTTTTGACAAAAAAAAATTATTTCGGACGACTACATATTTCGAAGTAAGCAAACTTTAATTGAACAAGTGCAAAAGCTAATACTTTGCTTTAAAATAACGATTTATGTGGTAATATGGTATTTTGCATCTGTCCTATAAAAGTTTACTCGTTTCGCTCCATTGAATCATTCGAAATAAATTATTTTGATACAACGAAAATAATTTTTTTGTTTAAACTGTAACATGTCGTTTTTATAAAACGAACTAAGACGTTTGGCATCTGTTTAGTGAAAGTTTTCTCGTTTGGGGGCATAAAATCGTTTGAAATTAACAGTTCTGGTCAAAACTATAACGTAAATTATTTCTTTGAGACGAAATTTAAAGTTTTCATTAAGTTTTATACAAGTTTGCTCTATTCTAAGCAAAGGAGTAATCAGGATAAACTGCTTTTATCCAAAGTAATACATAATTTGCAGTTTTGAGCCAGAATAAGACGTTTTTAATGTAAGTTTTCGTGTTCAAAAGAAAGAATCGTCTAAAATAAGCAATTTGTGTCCAGACTGAAACGTAATTTGATTTTCTGGGCCTGAATAAGAGGTTTTCAGTTTCTTTGATGTAAGGTTTCTTGTTTGTAACAATGAATAAACGAAAATCATTGGTTTTAATCCAAACTGTGACATAAATCGTCTTTTAAAGGCGAAATCAGACGTTTTGCCTCTGTTCAGTGAAAGTATACTGGTTTCAAAGCATAGAATCGTTTGAAATTAACAGTTCTCGTCAAGACTATAACGCAAATCTTTAAAGTGACACAAAGAAATAATTTACGTAATAGTTTTGACCAGAACTGTTAATTTCAAACGATTTTATGCCCCCAAACGAGAAAACTTTCACTAAGCAGATGCCAAACGTCTTAGTTCGTTTTATAAAAGCGACTTATGTTACAGTTTAAACAAAAACAAATTATTTGTGTTGTTGTTGTGTCAAAATAATTTATTTCTAATGATTCAATGGAGCGAAACGGGTAAACTTTTATAGGACAGATGCAAAATACCATATTACCACATAAATCATTATTTTAAAGCAAAGTATTAGCTTTTGCACATGTTCAATTAAAGTTTGCTTACTTCGAAGTATGTAATCGTCCGAAATATTTTTTTTTTGTCAAAACTATAACGTAATTTGTTCTTTTGAGCTTGAATATAGAGTTTTCATTACGTTTTATAGTAGTTTACTCTACTCTAAGCATAGAATCAAACAGAGTAATCCGCTTTTGTTAAAACTGATACATAATTTGCTCTTATTTTCGAGAATAAGACGTTTTCAATATGCTTGATAAAATTTTTCTTGTTTATAGCAAGGAATCGTTTAAAATAAGCTGTATTTGCCTAAACTGATACGTAATTAGATATTTATGTATGGATACGAAGTTTTCAGTTTCTTTGACGTGAAATTTCTTGTTGCAAAAGGTAATACTTTGCTTTAAAACAACGCTTTATATGGTAATATGTGGTTTTGCATCTGCCCCATAAAAGTTCATTAGTTTCGAATCATAATTTCGTTTGAAATAAACAGTGCTGGTCAAAACTATAACGTAAGTTATTTCTTTGAGACGAAATTTAAAGTTTTCATTAAGTTTTATACAAGTTTACTCTATTCTAAGTAAAGGAGTAATCAGGATAAATTGCTTTTATCTAGAGTAATATATAATTTGCAGTTTTCAGCCAGAATAAGACGTTTTTAATCTTTTTAATGTAAGTTTTCGTGTTCAAAACAAAGGATCGTCTAAAATAAGCAGTTTTTGTCCAGACTGAAACGTAATTCGAATTTCTGTGCCTAAATAAGGGGTTTTCAGTTTCTTTGATGTAAGGTTTCTTGTTTGTAACAATGAATTAACAAAAATAATTGGTTTTTATCCAAACTGTGGCATGAATCAGCTTTAAGACTATAACGCAAATCTTTTGTTTTGTGCTAAAATAAGACGTTTTTAGTCAGTTTGATATAAGCTTTCTTGTTCAAAGCAAAATATTGTCGAAAATCAACCGTTTTTGTCTAAACTGAAACAAAATTCGGTGGTTTGTGTCCGAATACAAAGTTTTCAGATTCTTTAATGTTAGGTTTGCTGCTTCTAACATAGAATCAACGAAAATATTTTGTTTTAATACAAACTGCAATATAAAATGTCTTTATAGGACAAAACATGATGTTTGGCATCTGTTTATTAAAAATTTACTCGTTTGGAAGCATAGAATCATTCCAAATAAGCTATTCTCGTCGAAACTATAATGTAATTAGTATTTTGTGCTAGAATACAGCGTTTTTGTTAGATTTATTAACAATTTTGTCTATTTTAAGCAATGAAACGAATAGGATTAGCTGCCTTTATCCAAAGTGATACATAAATTGCTCTTTTATGCCAGATTAATACGTTTTTAGTCTGTTCGATGTAAGTTTTCTTGTTCAAAGCAAAAGATCGTCTAAAGTAAGCCGTTTTTGTTTGAACTGATGAACAATTCAGACTGAGAGTCAACAAAAATAATTTGTTTTAATCCAAACTGATAATTTTTGACCCTATAAGAGTCCTATAAGAGTCCGAGATACGCCGTTCTCGTCAAGTCTATAACGTAATTCGTATTTTTGTGTCAGAATACGACGTTTTCTGTCTGTTTAATATAAGTTTTTAATAATAATAATAATAATAACAATAATAATAATAATAATAATAATAATAATAATAATAATAATAATAATAATAATAATAATAATAATAAAAATAATAATAGAAATAAAAGTAAGCTTAGTTTTCTAAGCAAAAATGAAGCTTATTTTGTGTGTTATATGAGCGCTTTCTCATTTCTATGCAAGAAATCATCTGTGATCTGTATTTTTAGGCAAGAAATTGTCTAAAATTAATAACTCATTTTAAAACTGGTATAAAAACATTTACTATACAAAAGTTAATAATAATAATAATAATAATAATAATAATAATAATAATAATAATAATAATAATAATAATAATAATAATAATAATAATAATAATAATAATAATAATAATAATAATAATAATAATAATAATAATAATGATAATAATACTTATAATAATGAATTTCTTTCTAAATTAAAGCTTAGTTTTTCTAAGCAAAAATGATGCTTATTTTGTGTGTTATATGAGCGTTTTCTCATTTCTATGCAAGAGATCATCTGTGATCTGTGTTTTTAGGCAAGAAATTGAATAAAATTAATAACTCATTTTAAAACTGGTATAAAAACATTTACTATACAAAAGTTAATAATAATAATAATAATAATAATATTAATAATAATAATAATAATAATAATAATAATAATAATAATAATAATAATAATAATAGAAATAAAAGTAAGCTTAGTTTTCTAAGCAAAAATGAAGCTTATTTTGTGTGTTATATGAGCGCTTTCTCATTTCTATGCAAGAAATCATCTGTGATCTGTATTTTTAGGCAAGAAATTGTCTAAAATTAATAACTCATTTTAAAACTGGTATAAAAACATTTACTATACAAAAGTTAATAATAATAATAATAATAATAATAATAATAATAATAATAATAATAATAATAATAATAATAATAATAATAATAATAATAATAATAATAATAATAATAGTAATAATAATAATAATAATAATAGTAATAATAATAATAATAATAATAATAATAATAATAATAATAATAATAATAATAATAATAATAATAATGATAATAATACTTATAATAATGAATTTCTTTCTAAATTAAAGCTTAGTTTTTCTAAGCAAAAATGATGCTTATTTTGTGTGTTATATGAGCGTTTTCTCATTTCTATGCAAGAGATCATCTGTGATCTGTATTTTTAGGCAAGAAATTGTCTAAAATTAATAACTCATTTTAAAACTGGTATAAAAACATTTACTATTCAAAAGTTAATAATAATAATAATAATAATAATAATAATAATAGTAATAATAATAATAATAATAATAGTAATAATAATAATAATAATAATAATAATAATAATAATAATAGTAATAAAAGAAATGATAATAATAATAATAATAATAATAATAATAATAATGATAATAATACTTATAATAATGAATTTCTTTCTAAATTAAAGCTTAGTTTTTCTAAGCAAAAATGATGCTTATTTTGTGTGTTATATGAGCGTTTTCTCATTTCTATGCAAGAGATCATCTGTGATCTGTGTTTTTAGGCAAGAAATTGAATAAAATTAATAACTCATTTTAAAACTGGTATAAAAACATTTACTATACAAAAGTTATAATCGGTCTTTAATAATAATAATATTAATAATAATAATAATAATAATAATAATAATAATAATAATAATAATAATAATAATAATAATAATAATAATAATAGTAATAATAATAATAAAAATAATTGTAATAATAATAATAATAATAAAAATAAAAATAATAGTAGTAGTAAAAGTAAGCTTAGTTTTCTAAGCCAAAATGAAGCTTATTTTGTGTTATATGAGCGTTTTCTCATTTCTATGCAAAAGATCATGTGTGATCTGTGTTTTAAGTTGTGTCAGAATACGACGTTTTCTGTCTGTTTAATATAAGTTTTTAATAATAATAATAATAATAATAATAATAATAATAACAATAATAATAATAATAATAATAATAATAATAATAATAGTAATAGTAACAAAAGTAATAATAATAATAATACTTTTAAAAAGGAAAAATGGAGCTTATTTTGTGTGTTACATGTGCGTTTTCTCATTTTTATGCAAAAGATTATGTGTGATCTGTGTTTTTAGGCAATCTAAGCCATTTTATAGTTTTTAATATTTAACAAAAATTTGCTTTAAAATAAAATGTTTGAAAAACCGAAATTAAACTAAATTAATTGTGTCTAACACTTTAGTAGAGGAAAAAGGAGGAGACATAAAAGTCACTAAAGTCTTAAAGTTGTCTTTAGTCGTCATATTAATAACAATAACATTTATAATAACAATACTAGTAGTACTAAATTTGCTTATATGCAAACGCTTAATTAAGGTAACAGTGTTTTGGTTTCTTGCTTATATCTCGAAAACAGTTACTCCTATGAATTTTTGTCTTTCTTTCAAAATTAAAACTGATAAAAGATTCTACAAAATAGTTATTTGCATTTTTCTTGTAGGACCAACTATAAGCGAGTTATGGAGTTGGATATAAATAATATTTAACAAAAATTTGCTTTAAAATAAAATGCTTGAAAAACCGGAATTAAACTAAATTAATTGTGTCTAACACTTTAGTAGAGGAAAAAGGAAAAGACATAAAAGTCACTAAAGGTTTCAGAGTTGTCTTTAGTTGTCATATTAATAACAATAACATTAATAATAATAATACTAATAGTACTAAATTTGCTTATATGCAAACGCTTAATTAACGTAACATTTTTTTGGTTTCTTGCTTATATCTCGAAAACAGTTACTCCTATCAATTTTTATCTTTTTTTCAAAATTAAAGCTAATAAAATTTCCTACAAAATAGTTATTTGCATTTTTTTGTAGGACCAACCATAAGCGAGTTATAGAGTTGGATATAAATAATATTTAACAAAAATTTGCTTTAAAATAAAATGTTTGAAAAACCGAAATTAAACTAAATTAATTGAGTCTAACACTTTAGTAGAGGAAAAAGGAAAAGACATAAAAGTCACTAAAGATTTCAGAGTTGTCTTTAGTTGTCATATTAATAACAATAACATTAATAATAATACTAATAGTACTAAATTTGCTTATATGCAAACGGTTAATTAAGGTAACAGTGTTTTGGTTTCTTGCTTATATCTCGAAAATAGTTACTCCTATCAATTTTTATCTTTTTACTAAAATTCAAGCTGATAAAATTTCCTACAAAATAGTTATTTGCATTTTTCATGTAGGACTAACCATAAGCGAGATATATGATTGAAAATAATTAATATTTAAAAAAAAAGTGCTTTAACAGAAAATGTCTTGTGATTTAAAATACACTTAATTTATTGGGTCCAATACTTTATTAGAAGAAAAAGGAGGTAACATAAAAGTCACTGAAGTCTTCAGAGTCGTTTTTAAATGCTGCATTTTTGTCTTCGTCTCAAACATTGAAAACTGAATTACATTTTTGTTCAGTAACAGTTACAGTTTTCTTATTGGTTTTTTGCTTATATCTCGAAAACAGTTACTCCTATCAAATTTTATCTTTCTTTCAAAATTAAAGCTGATAAAATTTCCAACAAAATAGTTATTTACATTTTTCTTGTAGGACCAAGCATAAACGAGTTATAGAGTTGGATATAAATAATATTTAACAAAAATTTGCTTTAAAATAAAATGCTTGAAAAACCGGAATTAAACTAAATTAATTGTGTCTAACACTTTAGTAGAGGAAAAAGGAGAAGACATAAAAGTCACTAAATGTTTCAGAGTCGTCTTTAGTCGTCATATTAATAACAATAACATTAATAATAATAATACTAATAGTACTAAATTTGCTTATATGCAAACGCTTAATTAACGTAACATTTTTTTGGTTTCTTGCTTATATCTCGAAAACAGTTACTCCTATTAATTTTTATCTTTTTTTCAAAATTAAAGCTAATAAAATTTCCTACAAAATAGTTATTTGCATTTTTTTGTAGGACCAACCATAAGCGAGTTATAGAGTTGGATATAAATAATATTTAACAAAAATTTGCTTTAAAATAAAATGTTTGAAAAACCGAAATTAAACTAAATTAATTGAGTCTAACACTTTAGTAGAGGAAAAAGAAAAAGACATAAAAGTCACTAAAGATTTCAGAGTTGTCTTTAGTTGTCATATTAATAACAATAACATTAATAATAATACTAATAGTACTAAATTTGCTTATATGCAAACGGTTAATTAAGGTAACAGTGTTTTGGTTTCTTGCTTATATCTCGAAAATAGTTACTCCTATCAATTTTTATCTTTTTACTAAAATTCAAGCTGATAAAATTTCCTACAAAATAGTTATTTGCATTTTTCATGTAGGACTAACCATAAGCGAGATATATGATTGAAAATAGATTGAAAATTGAGAAATTAAAAAATTCAATAAAAAACGAAGTAATAGCAGAAATCTCTACTAATTTGAACCGTACCAATGATAATATTAAAACTGCCAACTCTTCTGATTTAACTTTGAAATCTACAAATTCAAAGAATGTAAGTACCCAGTCCGTGTCTAAGACGAACAGATATAAAGTTCGTATATTTGCTGATCAAAAAGGACGTCATTGTATAGACTTATTAGAAACTTATATTCCAGTTAGCAAATATGTGATCCAATCCGTAGTAAAACCTTATTCCTCGTTACAAGAGCTTCTTAAAACTGAAAACAACAACGAGCAACTTGGCAATAATGATTTTGTTGTAATATACGCTGGAAATCATGAAGCACAAAAAGGAAAAATCCCTGATGAAAATACTCTAAATGAACTTATCAATCATAAATTTTTAAATACTAATATCATTCTTATCGGCTGTCCATATTTTGTTAATCGTCCCATTTTGAATAATTTTGTTTATGAATTGAATTGTAATTTTTATAATGTGGCTAAAAATAATAAGAACATATATTACTTAGACTCAAACGATAAAATTTTTGATCAATTCAAGACGGATAACTTTGTAATAAATAAAGCTGTTAAAAGGTGCATTATAAAAAACCTGGGCGACCTAATCACTGAGTGCCAAGACCATACAAATAGATCTGCAGTTGAACAAAATCCAGTAGCAACGTTTCTTGACACATCTCTGCCATCAGTTGATAAATCTGACTCTCAGTTTTTTTAAATCGCTTCGTCTGTTTACAGCCCTCACATTCTAAATTATCTATATCAATCAATAAAAAAACTGTCAATAGTTTTCATGGCATCTACCAAAATGTTAGGGGATTAAAATCAAAATCAGTTACATTTTTTAATTCATTTTTATCTACGTCTGATGAATTTGATTTAATTGTTATTACTGAGTCTTGGTTAGATGACACCGTCTTGGATGGTGAATTGTTTTCTGATAATTATTATGTTTTTCGTCGGGACAGAGATCTTCGCCACCTGGGTATCCATAGAGGTGGTGGTGTGCTTATAGCAGTTAATAACAAATATAACTGTCGGCAACTCGATATATCTAATATTAGTCGTAGAAGTTCTCCTGCTATTGATCTGGTTGCAATAAAAATAAATGTAACAAGTTATCAACATCTCTTCGTGTTTGTAGTCTACATTCCTCCTTCTATTTCCTTTAGTGATTTTGACAATTTTTTTGATCTTCTTAATAATTTTGACGAGATTAATAATGACAATGTTTTATTCTTAGGAGACTTTAACACTCCTTTATTCAGTGGATTTTCAAAAAACAATTTTAGTATTTCTCTCAAACACTTCGCTTCTTTTCATAATTTTAATCAATTTAATAACATACGTAATAATAGGAATAATATATTGGATCTCATCTTTTCCAACATGGACTGTGCCGTTAGCAAGTCCTCTTTCTCGTTTGTTCCTGAAGATCCTTTCCATCCGAGTTTGGAGTTTACCCTCGATATTGTAGCAAAAACTCCTGATAAGTTCTATATGAATAGGGACCACGTCGCATTTAATTTTAAAAAAGCAAATTTTGATTGTCTATACACTTCTTTACAGGTAGTTGATTGGTCCGAACTGGAGAAGTTTAGCGATGTGAATGAGGCATGTCGAGTTTTTTATGAAACCCTCTACAATTGTTTTGGGTTATCTGTTCCAAAACTATTTTGTCGTAAAAACCACCGCACATTTCCTACTTGGTTCAACACTGACATTATCAATTGTCTACGTCGTAAGTCTAACATTTTAAAGAAATATCGTCGAACTAAAAATATGCATTTCTATGAGGAGTTTAAGAAACTTCGATCTCTTTCAAAATCCCTAATAACTACTGCCTATTCTCAATACATCGGCCACATGGAAAACACTATCTCCAAAGATCCAAAAAAATTCTGGTCTTTTGTTCAAGCTAAAAAGCGTAACTCTAGAATTCCGGGTGTGTTGTATCATAATGGTAATGCAATATCAAATCCTAATGATATAGTAAATAGTTTCGCTAAATTCTTCAAAAGTGTTTTTTCTGACATGACATTGACTTCAGATAGTCCCTCGATGATGACGAATCTAAATAGTTTTATTACTGTGAACGAGATTAATGAGCATGAAATAATCCGGGTATTAAAGCGATCTAAAGACACACTTACTGCTGGTTGTGATGGTATCCCCAGCTTTTTATTAAGGGATTGTGCACATATTTTTTCTAAACCACTCGTATACATTTTTAATTTAATATTGCAAACTTCGACGTTTCCTAACATATGGAAAATAGCACACGTCTGTCCTGTCTTCAAAACGGGTGATATAACACAAATTCAAAACTACAGGCCAATTTCAATCTTGTGTAATTTCTCGAAAGTTTTGGAGTCAATTATTTACGACCGCATCTACTCTTCTGTAAAAAGATTTATATCACCTTCGCAGCATGGATTTGTTGAAAAAAGATCAACTGTTACAAATCTAGCCTGTTTTACTCAGTTCATATCTGACGCTTTGGACAGAAAAAGTCAGGTTGATGTCATTTATATGGACTTCAAAAAAGCATTTGATCAAATTGATCATCATCTGTTATTGTTAAAACTTGATCAGTATGGTTTCTCCGGTTCTTTGCTATCCCTAATAAAATCTTATCTTGCTAATCGAGAGCAAAGGGTTAAATATCGTAACTACATTTCGGATAGTTACGTTGCAACTTCGGGTGTGCCGCAAGGTTCCAATCTTGGACCCTTATTATTTTTGCTTTTCATTAATGATATATGTGGTTCTTTATCAACATGCGATAAACTTCTCTTTGCCGATGATCTTAAAATTTACACAGAAATAAAATCTATAGAGGACTGCCTCACTTTACAGAACAATATTAACGCAGTAGTGAAATGGTGTAATGAAAATCGCCTTTATCTAAACCCATCCAAATGTAACGTTATGTCTTACACTAAAAAGCGCGAATTCCTTGAATTTGTATATGATATTTCGTCCGTAACACTGCATCGTACCTTTATTATTAAAGATTTGGGAGTTATTTTCGATACTGAACTCGCATTCAGTGAGCATATTAGGGATGTTACGGCTAGAGCGATTAAGTCATATGGATTCATCTATAGAAATTGTCGAGATTTTAAGAACTTATCAGTTATGAAGACCCTATTCTTCTCGTTAGTTAGAAGCAAACTGGAATACGGCGCACTTATTTGGCACCCGATTTATAAAATCCATATAGATCAACTCGAAAACATACAGCGACGATTCCTAAAATTCCTAGTTTTTATAATAGATGGAAATTATCCTATAAGGGGCTATGACCAGAACTTGCTTTTGAATAGATTCGGTCTCCAATCTTTACAGTTTCGCCGTATTTGTATTATAATTAAATTTCTGTATAATTTAATTAATAATAACATCGACTGTTCTTGGCTATTAAATATGTTAAATTTTGCTGTTCCACGTTTAAACTCCAGACAAGCCATGACATTTTATCCTATAGCGAGAAGGACCAATGTAGCTGATAAGTCTCCTATCGTATTAATGACTACCCTATTTAATAATGTATGTAAAGACGGTGATATCAACTATGATTCGTGGAGGAAGATTGTTTCGTCTTTATCATTAGTATAGTATTAGTGTAGTTCTAAGTTTTTGTATATATTTACTGTAAATGGGTCTCCTGTAGTAAATAAAGGCTTATTATTATTATTATTATTATTATTAAAAATAATTAATATTTAAAAAAAAAGTGCTTTAACAGAAAATGTCTTGTGATTTAAAATACACTTAATTTATTGGGTCCAATACTTTATTAGAAGAAAAAGGAAGTGACATAAAAGTCACTGAAGTCTTCAGAGTCGTTTTTAAATGCTGCAGTTTCGTCTTCGTCTCAAACATTGAAAACTGAATTACATTTTTGTTCAGTAACAGTCACAGTTTTCTTATTGGTTTTTTGCTTATATCTCGAAAACAGTTACTCCTATCAATTTTTATCTTTCTGTCAAAATTAAAGCTGATAAAATTTCCTACAAAATAGTTATTTGCATTTTTCTTGTAGGACCAACCATAAGCGAGTTATAGAGTTGGATATAAATAATATTTAACAAAAATTTGCTTTAAAATAAAATGTTTGAAAAACTGAAATTAAACTAATTTAATTGTGTCTAACACTTTAGTAGAGGAAAAAGAAGAAGACATAAAAGTCACTAAAGGTTTCAAATTTGTCTTTAATCGTCATATTAATAACAATAACATTAATAATAATAATACTAATAGTACTAAATTTGCTTATATGCAAACGCTTAATTAAGGTAACAGTGTTTTGGTTTCTTGCTCATATCTCGAAAACAGTTACTCCTATCAATTTTTATCTTTTTACTAAAATTCAAGCTGATAAAATTTCCTACAAAATAGTTATTTGCATTTTTTATGTAGGACTAACCATAAGCGAGATATAAGATTGAAAACAATTAATATTTAAAAAAGAAGTGCTTTAACAGAAAATGTCTTGTGATTTAAAATACACTTAATTTATTAGGTCCAATACTTTATTAGAAAAAAAAGGGGGTGACATATAAGTCACTGAAGTCTTCAGAGTCGATTTTAAATGCTGCATTTTCGTCTTCGTCTCAAACATTGAAAACTGAATTACATTTTTGTTCTGAAACGGTAACAGTTTTTACTTTGGTTTTTTGCTAATATCTCGAAAACAGTTACTCCTATCAATTTTTATCTTTCTTTCAAAATTAAAGCTGATAACATTTCCTACAAAATAGTTATTTGCATTTTTCTTGTAGGACCAACCATAAGCGAGTTATAAAGTTGGATATAAATAATATTTAACAAAAACTTGCTTAAAAATAAAATGTTTGAAATACTGAAATTAAACTAAATTAATTGTGTCTAACACTTTAGTAGAGAAAAAAGAAAAAGACATAAAAGTCACCAAAGTCTTCAGAATCGTTTTTAGTCGTCATATTAATAACAATAACATTAATAATAATAATACTAACAGTACTAAATCTGCTTATATGCAAGCGCTTTATTAAGGTAACAGTTTTTTGGTTTCTTGCTTATATCTCGAAAACAGTTACTCCTATGAATTTTTGTCTTTCTTTCAAAATTAAAGCTGATAAAATATTCTACAAAATAGTTATTTGCATTTTTCTTGTAGGACCAACCATAAGCGAGTTATAGAGTTGGATATAAATAATATATAACAAAAATTTGCTTTAAAATAAAATGTTTAAAAAACTGAAATTAAACTAATTTAACTGTGTCTAACACTTTAGTAGAGGAAAAAGGAAAAGACATAAAAGTCACTAAAGGTTTCAGAGTTGTCTTTAGTTGTCATATTAATAACAATAACATTAATAATAATAATACTAATAGTACTAAATTTGCTTATATGCAAACGCTTAATTAAGGTAACAGTGTTTTGGTTTCTTGCTTATATCTCGAAAACAGTTACTCCTATCAATTTTTATCTTTTTACTAAAATTCAAGCTGATAAAATTTCCTACAAAATAGTTATTTGCATTTTTCATGTAGGACTAACCATAAGCGAGATATAAGTTTGAAAATAATTAATATTTAAAAAAAAAGTGCTTTAACAGAAAATGTCTTGTGATTTAAAATACACTTAATTTATTAGGTCCAATACTTTATTAGAAGAAAAAGGGGGTGACATATAAGTCACTGAAGTCTTCAGAGTCGATTGTAAATGCTGCATTTTCGTCTTCGTCTCAAACATTGAAAACTGAATTACATTTTTGTTCTGAAACGGTAACAGTTTTTACATTGGTTTTTTGCTTATATCTCGAAAACAATTACTCCTATCAGTTTTTATCTTTTTTTCAAAATAAAGCTGATAAAATTTCCTACAAAATAGTTATTTGCATTTTTCTTGTAGGACCAACCATCAGCGAGTTATAAAGTTGGATATAAATAATATTTAACAAAAACTTGCTTAAAAATTAAATGTTTGAAATACTGAAATTAATATGACGACTAAAAACGATTTTAAACTAAATTAATTGTGTCTAACACTTTAGTAGAGAAAAAAGAAAAAGACATAAAAGTTACCAAAGTCTTCAGAATCGTTTTTAGTCGTCATATTAATTTCAGTATTTCAAACATTTAATTTTTAAGCAAGTTTTTGTTAAATATTATTTATATCCAACTTTATAACTCGCTGATGGTTGGTCCTACAAGAAAAATGCAAATAACTATTTTGTAGGAAATTTTATCAGCTTTATTTTGAAAAAAAGATAAAAACTGATAGGAGTAATTGTTTTCGAGATATAAGCAAAAAACCAAAGTGAAAACTGTTACCGTTTCAGAACAATAATGTAATTCAGTTTTCAATGTTTGAGACGAAGACGAAAATGCAGCATTTACAATCGACTCTGAAGACTTCAGTGACTTATATGTCACCCCCTTTTTCTTCTAATAAAGTATTGGACCTAATAAATTAAGTGTATTTTAAATCACAAGACATTTTCTGTTAAAGCACTTTTTTTTTAAATATTAATTATTTTCAAACTTATATCTCGCTTATGGTTAGTCCTACATGAAAAATGCAAATAACTATTTTGTAGGAAATTTTATCAGCTTGAATTTTAGTAAAAAGATAAAAATTGATAGGAGTAACTGTTTTCGAGATATAAGCAAGAAACCAAAACACTGTTACCTTAATTAAGCGTTTGCATATAAGCAAATTTAGTACTATTAGTATTATTATTATTAATGTTATTGTTATTAATATGACAACTAAAGACAACTCTGAAACCTCTAGTGACTTTTATGTCTTTTCCTTTTTCCTCTACTAAAGTGTTAGACACAGTTAAATTAGTTTAATTTCAGTTTTTCAAACATTTTATTTTAAAGCAAATTTTTGTGATATATTATTTATATCCAACTCTATAACTCGCTTATGGTTGGTCCTACAAGAAAAATGCAAATAACTATTTTGTAGGAAATTTTATCAGCTTTAATTTTGATAGAAAGATAAAAATTGATGGGAGTAACTGTTTTCGAGATATAAGCAAAAAACCAATAAGAAAACTGTGACTGTTACTGAACAAAAATGTAATTCGGTTTTCAATGTTTGAGACGAAGACGAAACTGCAGCATTTAAAAACGACTCTGAAGACTTCAGTGACTTTTATGTCACTTCCTTTTTCTTCTAATAAAGTATTGGACCCAATAAATTAAGTGTATTTTAAATCACAAGACATTTTCTGTTAAAGCACTTTTTTTTTAAATAATAATTATTTTCAATCATATATCTCGCTTATGGTTAGTCCTACATGAAAAATGCAAATAACTATTTTATAGGAAATTTTATCAGCTTGAATTTTAGTAAAAAGATAAAAATTGATAGGAGTAACTGGTTTCGAGATATAAGCAAGAAACCAAAACACTGTTACCTTAATTAAGCGTTTGCATATAAGCAAATTTAGTACTATTAGTATTATTATTATTAATGTTATTGTTATTAATATGACAACTAAAGACAACTCTAAAACCTTTAGTGACTTTTATGTCTTTTCCTTTTTCCTCTACTAAAGTGTTAGACACAATTAAATTAGTTTAATTTCAGTTTTTCAAACATTTTATTTTAAAGCAAATTTTTGTTAAAAATTATTTATATCCAACTCTATAACTCGCTTATGGTTGGTCCTACAAGAAAAATGCAAATAACTATTTTGTAGGAAATTTTATCAGCTTTAATTTTGAAAAAAAGACAAAAATTCATAGGAGTAACTGTTTTCGAGATATAAGCAAGAAACCAAAAAACTGTTACCTTAATAAAGCGCTTGCATATAAGCAGATTTAATACTATTAGTATTATTATTATTAATGTTATTGTTATTAATATGACGACTTAAAACGATTCTGAAGACTTTGGTGACTTTTATGTCTTTTTCTTTTTTTTCTACTAAAGTGTTAGACACAATTAATTTAGTTTAATTTCAGTATTTCAAACATTTTATTTTTAAGCAAGTTTTTGTTAAATATTATTTATATCCAACTTTATAACTCGCTTATTGTTGGTCCTACAAGAAAAATGCAAATAACTATTTTGTAGGAAATGTTATCAGCTTTAATTTTGAAAAAAAGATAAAAATTGATAGGAGTAACTGTTTTCGAGATATAAGCAAAAAACCAATGTAAAAACTGTTACCGTTTCAGAACAAAAATGTAATTCAGTTTTCAATGTTTGAGACGAAGACGAAAATGCAGCATTTAAAATCGACTCTGAAGACTTCAGTGACTTATATGTCACCCCCTTTTTTTCTAATAAAGTATTGGACCTAATAAATTAAGTGTATTTTAAATCACAAGACATTTTCTGTTAAAGCACTTCTTTTTTAAATATTAATTATTTTCAATCTTATATCTCGCTTATGGTTAGTCCTACATAAAAAATGCAAATAATTATTTTGTAGGAAATTTTATCAGCTTGAATTTTGGTAAAAAGATAAAAGTTGATAGGAGTAACTGTTTTCGAGATATGAGCAAGAAACCAAAACACTGTTACCTTAATTAAGCGTTTGCATATAAGCAAATTTAGTACTATTAGTATTATTACTATTAATGTTATTGTTATTAATATGACGATTAAAGACAACTTTGAAACCTTTAGTGACTTTTATGTCTTCTTCTTTTTTCTCTACTAAAGTGTTAGACACAATTAAATTAGTTTAATTTCAGTTTTTCAAACATTTTATTTTAAAGCAAATTTTTGTTAAATATTATTTATATCCAACTCTATAACTCGCTTATGGTTGGTCCTACAAGAAAAATGCAAATAACTATTTTGTAGAAAATTTTATCAGCTTTAATTTTGACAGAAAGATAAAAATTGATAGGAGTAACTGTTTTCGAGATATAAGCAAAAAACCAATAAGAAAACTGTGACTGTTACTGAACAAAAATGTAATTCAGTTTTCAATGTTTGAGACGAAGACGAAACTGCAGCATTTAAAAACGACTCTGAAGACTTCAGTGACTTTTATGTCACTTCCTTTTTTTTCTAATAAAGTATTGGACCCAATAAATTAAGTGTATTTTAAATCACAAGACATTTTCTGTTAAAGCACTTTTTTTTTAAATATTAATTATTTTCAATCATATATCTCGCTTATGGTAAGTCCTACATGAAAAATGCAAATAACTATTTTATAGGAAATTTTATCAGCTTGAATTTTAGTAAAAAGATAAAAATTGATAGGAGTAACTGTTTTTGAGATATAAGCAAGAAACCAAAACACTGTTACCTTAATTAAGCGTTTGCATATAAGCAAATTTAGTACTATTAGTATTATTATTATTAATGTTACTGTTATTAATATGACAACTAAAGACAACTCTGAAACCTTTAGTGACTTTTATGTCTTTTCCTTTTTCCTCTACTAAAGTGTTAGACACAATTAAATTAGTTTAATTTCAGTTTTTCAAACATTTTATTTTAAAGCAAATTTTTGTTAAAAAGTATTTATATCCAACTCTATAACTCGCTTATGGTTGGTCCTACAAGAAAAATGCAAATAACTATTTTGTAGGAAATTTTATCAGCTTTAATTTTGAAAAAAAGACAAAAATTCATAGGAGTAACTGTTTTCGAGATATAAGCAAGAAACCAAAAAACTGTTACCTTAATAAAGCGCTTGCATATAAGCAGATTTAGTACTATTAGTATTATTATTATTAATGTTATTGTTATTAATATGACGACTAAAAACGATTCTGAAGACTTCGGTGACTTTTATGTCATTTTCTTTTTTCTCTACTAAAGTGTTAGACACAATTAATTTAGTTTAATTTCAGTATTTCAATCATTTTATTTTTAAGCAAGTTTTTGTTAAATATTATTTATATCCAACTTTATAACTCGCTTATGGTTGGTCCCACAAGAAAAATGTAAATAACTATTTTGTAGGAAATGTTATCAGCTTTAATTTTGAAAGAAAGATAAAGATTGATAGGAGTAACTGTTTTCGAGATATGAGCAAGAAACCAAAACACTGTTACCTTAATTAAGCGTTTGCATATAAGCAAATTTAGTACTATTAGTATTATTATTATTAATGTTATTGTTATTAATATGACGATTAAAGACAACTTTGAAACCTTTAGTGACTTTTATGTCTTCTTCTTTTTCCTCTACTAAAGTGTTAGACACAATTAAATTAGTTTAATTTCAGTTTTTCAAACATTTTATTTTAAAGCAAATTTTTGTTAAATCTTATTTATATCCAACTCTATAACTCGCTTATGGTTGGTCCTACAAGAAAAATGCAAATATTTATTTTGTAGGAAATTTTATCAGCTTTAATTTTGACAGAAAGATAAAAATTGATAGGAGTAACTGTTTTCGAGATATAAGCAAAAAACCAATAAGAAAACTGTGACTGTTACTGAACAAAAATGTAATTCAGTTTTCAATGTTTGAGACGAAGACGAAACTGCAGCATTTAAAAACGACTCTGAAGACTTCAGTGACTTTTATGTCACTTCCTTTTTCTTCTAATAAAGTATTGGACCCAATAAATTAAGTGTATTTTAAATCACAAGACATTTTCTGTTAAAGCACTTTTTTTTTTAAATATTAATTATTTTCAATCATATATCTCGCTTATGGTTAGTCCTACATGAAAAATGCAAATAACTATTTTATAGGAAATTTTATCAGCTTGAATTTTAGTAAAAAGATAAAAATTGATAGGAGTAACTGTTTTCGAGATATAAGCAAGAAACCAAAACACTGTTACCTTAATTAAGCGTTTGCATATAAGCAAATTTAGTACTATTAGTATTATTATTATTAATGTTATTGTTATTAATATGACAACTAAAGACAACTCTGAAACCTTTAGTGACTTTTATGTCTTTTCCTTTTTCCTCTACTAAAGTGTTAGACACAATTAAATTAGTTTAATTTCAGTTTTTCAAACATTTTATTTTAAAGCAAATTTTTGTTAAAAAGTATTTATATCCAACTCTATAACTCGCTTATGGTTGGTCCTACAAGAAAAATGCAAATAACTATTTTGTAGGAAATTTTATCAGCTTTAATTTTGAAAAAAAGACAAAAATTCATAGGAGTAACTGTTTTCGAGATATAAGCAAGAAACCAAAAAACTGTTACCTTAATAAAGCGCTTGCATATAAGCAGATTTAGTACTATTAGTATTATTATTATTAATGTTATTGTTATTAATATGACGACTAAAAACGATTCTGAAGACTTCGGTGACTTTTATGTCATTTTCTTTTTTCTCTACTAAAGTGTTAGACACAATTAATTTAGTTTAATTTCAGTATTTCAAACATTTTATTTTTAAGCAAGTTTTTGTTAAATATTATTTATATCCAACTTTATAACTCGCTTATGGTTGGTCCCACAAGAAAAATGTAAATAACTATTTTGTAGGAAATGTTATCAGCTTTAATTTTGAAAGAAAGATAAAGTTTGATAGGAGTAACTGTTTTCGAGATATGAGCAAGAAACCAAAACACTGTTACCTTAATTAAGCGTTTGCATATAAGCAAATTTAGTACTATTAGTATTATTATTATTAATGTTATTGTTATTAATATGACGATTAAAGACAACTTTGAAACCTTTAGTGACTTTTATGTCTTCTTCTTTTTCCTCTACTAAAGTGTTAGACACAATTAAATTAGTTTAATTTCAGTTTTTCAAACATTTTATTTTAAAGCAAATTTTTGTTAAATCTTATTTATATCCAACTCTATAACTCGCTTATGGTTGGTCCTACAAGAAAAATGCAAATACTTATTTTGTAGGAAATTTTATCAGCTTTAATTTTGACAGAAAGATAAAAATTGATAGGAGTAACTGTTTTCGAGATATAAGCAAAAAACCAATAAGAAAACTGTGACTGTTACTGAACAAAAATGTAATTCAGTTTTCAATGTTTGAGACGAAGACGAAACTGCAGCATTTAAAAACGACTCTGAAGACTTCAGTGACTTTTATGTCACTTCCTTTTTCTTCTAATAAAGTATTGGACCCAATAAATTAAGTGTATTTTAAATCACAAGACATTTTCTGTTAAAGCACTTTTTTTTTTAAATATTAATTATTTTCAATCATATATCTCGCTTATGGTTAGTCCTACATGAAAAATGTAAATAACTATTTTATAGGAAATTTTATCAGCTTGAATTTTAGTAAAAAGATAAAAATTGATAGGAGTAACTGTTTTCGAGATATAAGCAAGAAACCAAAACACTGTTACCTTAATTAAGCGTTTGCATATAAGCAAATTTAGTACTATTAGTATTATTATTATTAATGTTATTGTTATTAATATGACAACTAAAGACAACTCTGAAACCTTTAGTGACTTTTATGTCTTTTCCTTTTTCCTCTACTAAAGTGTTAGACACAATTAAATTAGTTTAATTTCAGTTTTTCAAACATTTTATTTTAAAGCAAATTTTTGTTAAAAAGTATTTATATCCAACTCTATAACTCGCTTATGGTTGGTCCTACAAGAAAAATGCAAATAACTATTTTGTAGGAAATTTTATCAGCTTTAATTTTGAAAAAAAGACAAAAATTCATAGGAGTAACTGTTTTCGAGATATAAGCAAGAAACCAAAAAACTGTTACCTTAATAAAGCGCTTGCATATAAGCAGATTTAGTACTATTAGTATTATTATTATTAATGTTATTGTTATTAATATGACGACTAAAAACGATTCTGAAGACTTTGGTGACTTTTATGTCTTTTTCTTTTTTCTCTACTAAAGTGTTAGACACAATTAATTTAGTTTAATTTCAGTATTTCAAACATTTTATTTTTAAGCAAGTTTTTGTTAAATATTATTTATATCCAACTTTATAACTCGCTTATGGTTGGTCCCACAAGAAAAATGCAAATAACTATTTTGTAGGAAATGTTATCAGCTTTAATTTTGAAAGAAAAATAAAAATTGATAGGAGTAACTGTTTTCGAGATATGAGCAAGAAACCAAAACACTGTTACCTTAATTAAGCGATTGCATATAAGCAAATTTAGTACTATTAGTATTATTATTATTAATGTTATTGTTATTAATATGACAACTAAAGACAACTCTGAAACCTTTAATGACTTTTATGTCTTTTCCTTTTTCCTCTACTAAAGTGTTAGACACAATTAAATTAGTTTAATTTCAGTTTTTCAAACATTTTATTTTAAAGCAAATTTATGTTAAAAAGTATTTATATCCAACTCTATAACTCGCTTATGGTTGGTCCTACAAGAAAAATGCAAATAACTATTTTGTAGGAAATTTTATCAGCTTTAATTTTGAAAAAAAGACAAAAATTCATAGGAGTAACTGTTTTCGAGATATAAGCAAGAAACCAAAAAACTGTTACCTTAATAAAGCGCTTGCATATAAGCAGATTTAGTACTATTAGTATTCTTATTATTAATGTTATTTTTATTAATATGACGACTAAAAACGATTCTGAAGACTTTGGTGACTTTTATGTCTTTTTCTTTTTTCTCTACTAAAGTGTTAGACACAATTAATTTAGTTTAATTTCAGTATTTCAAACATTTTATTTTTAAGCAAGTTTTTGTTAAATATTATTTATATCCAACTTTATAACTCGCTTATGGTTGGTCCTACAAGAAAAATGCAAATAACTATTTTGTAGGAAATGTTATCAGCTTTAATTTTGAAAGAAAGATAAAAATTGATAGGAGTAACTGTTTTCGAGATATAAGCAAAAAACCAATCTAAAAACTGTTACCGTTTCAGAACAAAAATGTAATTCAGTTTTCAATGTTTGAGACGAAGACGAAAATGCAGCATTTAAAATCGACTCTGAAGACTTCAGTGACTTATATGTCACCCCCTTTTTTTCTAATAAAGTATTGGACCTAATAAATTAAGTGTATTTTAAATCACAAGACATTTTCTGTTAAAGCACTTCTTTTTTAAATATTAATTATTTTCAATCTTATATCTCGCTTATGGTTAGTCCTACATAAAAAATGCAAATAATTATTTTGTAGGAAATTTTATCAGCTTGAATTTTAATAAAAAGATAAAAGTTGATAGGAGTAACTGTTTTCGAGATATGAGCAAGGAACCAAAACACTGTTACCTTAATTAAGCGTTTGCATATTAGCAAATTTAGTACTATTAGTATTATTATTATTAATGTTATTGTTATTAATATGACGATTAAAAACAACTTTGAAACCTTTAGTGACTTTTATGTCTTCTTCTTTTTCCTCTACTAAAGTGTTAGACACAATTAAATTAGTTTAATTTCAGTTTTTCAAACATTTTATTTTAAAGCAAATTTTTGTTAAATATTATTTATATCCAACTCTATAACTCGCTTATGGTTCGTCGTACAAGAAAAATGCAAATAACTATTTTGTAGGAAATTTTATCAGCTTTAATTTTGAAAGAAAGATAAAAATTGATAGGAGTAACTGTTTTCGAGATATAAGCAAAAAACCAATAAGAAAACTGTGACTGTTACTGAACAAAAATGTAATTCGGTTTTCAATGTTTGAGACGAAGACGAAACTGCAGCATTTAAAAACGACTCTGAAGACTTCAGTGACTTTTATGTCACTTTCTTTTTCTTCTAATAAAGTATTGGACCCAATAAATTAAGTGTATTTTAAATCACAAGACATTTTCTGTTAAAGCACTTTTTTTTTAAATATTAATTATTTTCAATCATATATCTCGCTTATGGTTAGTCCTACATGAAAAATGCAAATAACTATTTTGTAGGAAATTTTATCAGCTTGAATTTTAGTAAAAAGATAAAAATTGATAGGAGTAACTGTTTTCGAGATATAAGCAAGAAACCAAAACACTGTTACCTTAATTAAGCGTTTGCATATAAGCAAATTTAGAACTATTAGTATTATTATTATTAATGTTATTGTTATTAATATGACAACTAAAGACAACTCTGAAACCTTAAGTGACTTTTATGTCTTTTCGTTTTTTCTCTACTAAAGTGTTAGACACAGTAAAATTAGTTTAATTTCAGTTTTTCAAACATTTTATTTTAAAGCAAATTTTTGTTAAATATTATTTATATCCAACTCTATAACTCGCTTATCGTTGGTCCTACAAGAAAAATGCAAATAACTATTTTGTAGAATATTTTATCAGCTTTAATTTTGAAAGAAAGACAAAAATTCATAGGAGTAACTGTTTTCGAGATATAAGCAAGAAACCAAAAAACTGTTACCTTAATAAAGCGCTTGCATATAAGCAGATTTAGTACTATTAGTATTATTATTATTAATGTTATTGTTATTAATATGACGACTAAAAACGATTCTGAAGACTTTGGTGACTTTTATGTCTTTTTCTTTTTTCTCTACTAAAGTGTTAGACACAATTAATTTAGTTTAATTTCAGTTTTTCAAACATTTTATTTTTAAGCAAGTTTTTGTTAAATATTATTTATATCCAACTTTATAACTCGCTTATGGTTGGTCCTACAAGAAAAATGCAAATAACTATTTTGTAGGAAATGTTATCAGCTTTAATTTTGAAAAAAAGATAAAAATTGATAGGAGTAACTGTTTTCGAGATATAAGCAAAAAACCAAAGTAAAAACTGTTACCGTTTCAGAACAAAAATGTAATTCAGTTTTCAATGTTTGAGACGAAGACGAAAATGCAGCATTTAAAATCGACTCTGAAGACTTCAGTGACTTATATGTCACCCCCTTTTTTTTTTAATAAAGTATTGGACCTAATAAATTAAGTGTATTTTAAATCACAAGACATTTTCTGTTAAAGCACTTCTTTTTTAAATATTAATTATTTTCAATCTTATATCTCGCTTATGGTTAGTCCTACATAAAAAATGCAAATAACTATTTTGTAGGAAATTTTATCAGCTTAAATTTTAGTAAAAAAATAAAAATTGATAGGAGTAACTGTTTTCGAGATATAAGCAAGAAACCAAAACACTGTTATCTTAATTAAGCGTTTGCATATAAGCAAATTTAGTACTATTAGTATTATTATTATTAATGTTATTGTTATTAATATTACGATTAAAGACAACTTTGAAACCTTTAGTGACTTTTATGTCTTCTTCTTTTTCCTCTACTAAAGTGTTAGACACAATTAAATTAGTTTAATTTCAGTTTTTCAAACATTTTATTTTAAAGCAAATTTTTGTTAAATATTATTTATATCCAACTCTATAACTCGCTTATGGTTGGTCCTACAAGAAAAATGCAAATAACTATTTTGTAAGAAATTTTATCAGCTTTAATTTTGAAAAAAAGATAAAAATTGATAGGAGTAACTGTTTTCGAGATATAAGCAAAAAACCAATAAGAAAACTGTGACTGTTACTGAACAAAAATGAAATTCGGTTTTCAATGTTTGAGACGAAGACGAAACTGCAGCATTTAAAAACGACTCTGAAGACTTCAGTGACTTTTATGTCACTTCCTTTTTCTTCTAATAAAGTATTGGACCCAATAAATTAAGTGTATTCTAAATCACAAGACATTTTCTGTTAAAGCACTTTTTTTTAAATATTAATAATTTTCAATCATATATCTCGCTTATGGTTAGTCCTACATGAAAAATGCAAATAACTATTTTGTAGGAAATTTTATCAGCTTGAATTTTAGTAAAAAGATAAAAATTGATTGGAGTAACTGTTTTCGAGATATAAGCAAGAAACCAAAACACTGTTACCTTAATTAAGCGTTTGCATATAAGCAAATTTAGTACTATTAGTATTATTATTATTAATGTTATTGTTATTAATATGACAACTAAAGACAACTCTGAAACCTTTAGTGACTTTTATGTCTTTTCCTTTTTTCTCTACTAAAGTGTTAGACACAGTTAAATTAGTTTAATTTCAGTTTTTCAAACATTTTATTTTAAAGCAAATTTTTGTTAAATATTATTTATATCTAACTCCATAACTCGCTTATGGTTGGTCCTACAAGAAAAATGCAAATAACTATTTTGTAGAATATTTTATCAGCTTTAATTTTGAAAGAAAGACAAAAATTCATAGGAGTAACTGTTTTCGAGATATAAGCAAGAAACCAAAAAACTGTTACCTTAATAAAGCGCTTGCATATAAGCAGATTTAGTACTATTAGTATTATTATTATTAATGTTATTGTTATTAATATGACGACTAAAAACGATTCTGAAGACTTTGGTGACTTTTATGTCTTTTTCTTTTTTCTCTACTAAAGTGTTAGACACAATTAATTTAGTTTAATTTCAGTATTTCAAACATTTTATTTTTAAGCAAGTTTTTGTTAAATATTATTTATATCCAACTTTATAACTCGCTTATGGTTGGTCCTACAAGAAAAATGCAAATAACTATTTTGCAGGAAATGTTATCAGCTTTAATTTTGAAAGAAAGATAAAAATTGATAGGAGTAACTGTTTTCGAGATATAAGCAAAAAACCAAAGTAAAAACTGTTACCGTTTCAGAACAAAAATGTAATTCAGTTTTCAATGTTTGAGACAAAGACGAAAATGCAGCATTTAAAATCGACTCTGAAGACTTCAGTGACTTATATGTCACCCCCTTTTTTTTTTTAATAAAGTATTGAACCTAATAAATTAAGTGTATTTTAAATCACAAGACATTTTCTGTTAAAGCACTTCTTTTTTAAATATTAATTATTTTCAATCTTATATCTCGCTTATGGTTAGTCCTACATAAAAAATGCAAATAACTATTTTGTAGGAAATTTTATCAGCTTGAATTTCAGTAAAAAGATAAAAATTGATAGGAGTAACTGTTTTCGAGATATGAGCAAGAAACCAAAACACTGTTACCTTAATTAAGCGTTTGCATATAAGCAAATTTAGTACTATTAGTATTATTATTATTAATGTTATTGTTATTAATATGACGATTAAAGACAACTTTGAAACCTTTAGTGACTTTTATGTCTTCTTCTTTTTCCTCTACTAAAGTGTTAGACACAATTAAATTAGTTTAATTTCAGTTTTTCAAACATTTTATTTTAAAGCAAATTTTTGTTAAATATTATTTATATCCAACTCTATAACTCGCTTATGGTTGGTTCTACAAGAAAAATGCAAATAACTATTTTGTAGGAAATTTTATCAGCTTTAATTTTGACAGAAGGATAAAAATTGATAGGAGTAACTGTTTTCGAGATATAAGCAAGAAACCAAAAAAATGTTACGTTAATTAAGCGTTTGCATATAAGCAAATTTAGTACTATTAGTATTATTATTATTAATGTTATTGTTATTAATATGACGACTAAAGACGACTCTGAAACATTTAGTGACTTTTATGTCTTCTCCTTTTTCCTCTACTAAAGTGTTAGACACAATTAATTTAGTTTAATTCCGGTTTTTCAAGCATTTTATTTTAAAGCAAATTTTTGTTAAATATTATTTATATCCAACTCTATAACTCGTTTATGCTTGGTCCTACAAGAAAAATGTAAATAACTATTTTGTTGGAAATTTTATCAGCTTTAATTTTGAAAGAAAGATAAAATTTGATAGGAGTAACTGTTTTCGAGATATAAGCAAAAAACCAATAAGAAAACTGTAACTGTTACTGAACAAAAATGTAATTCAGTTTTCAATGTTTGAGACGAAGTCAAAAATGCAGCATTTAAAAACGACTCTGAAGACTTCAGTGACTTTTATGTCACCTCCTTTTTCTTCTAATAAAGTATTGGACCCAACAAATTAAGTGTATTTTAAATCACAAGACATTTTCTGTTAAAACACTTTTTTTTAATTAATAATTATTTTCAAACTTATATCTCGCTTATGGTTAGTTCTACATGAAAAATGCAAATAACTATTTTGTAGGAAATTTTATCACCTTTAATTTTGGTGAAAAAGTAAAAATTGATAGGAGTAACTGTTTTCGAGATATAGGCAAAAAACAAAAAAACTGTTACCTTAATTAAGCGCTTGCATATAAGCAAATTTAGTACTACTAGTATTGTTATTATAAATGTTATTGTTATTAATATGACGACTAAAGACAACTTTAAGACTTTAGTGACTTTTATGTCTCCTCCTTTTTCCTCTACTAAAGTGTTAGACACAATTAATTTAGTTTAATTTCGGTTTTTCAAACATTTTATTTTAAAGCAAATTTTTGTTAAATATTAAAAACTATAAAATGGCTTAGATTGCCTAAAAACACAGATCACACATGATCTTTTGCATAAAAATGAGAAAACGCTCATGTAACACACAAAATAAGCTCCATTTTTCCTTTTTAAAAGTATTATTATTATTATTACTTTTGTTACTATTACTATTATTATTATTATTATTATTATTATTATTATTATTATTGTTATTATTATTATTATTATTATTATTATTATTATTATTATTATTAAAAACTTATATTAAACAGACAGAAAACGTCGTATTCTGACACAACTTAAAACACAGATCACACATGATCTTTTGCATAGAAATGACAAAACGCTCATATAACACAAAATAAGCTTCATTTTGGCTTAGAAAACTAAGCTTACTTTTACTACTACTATTATTTTTATTTTTATTATTATTATTATTATTACTATTATTTTTATTATTATTATTACTATTATTATTATTATTATTATTATTATTATTATTATTATTAATATTATTATTATTAAAGACCGATTATAACTTTTGTATAGTAAATGTTTTTATACCAGTTTTAAAATGCGTTATTAATTTTAGACAATTTCTTGCCTAAAAACACAGATCACAGATGATCTCTTGCATAGAAATGAGAAAACGCTCAGATAACACAAAATAAGCATCATTTTTGCTTAGAAAAACTAAGCTTTAATTTAGAAAGAAATTTATTATTATAAGTATTATTATCATTATTATTATTATTATTATTATTATTATTGTTTTTTTTATTACTATTATTATTATTATTATTATTATTATTATTATTATTATTATTATTATTATTATTATTAACTTTTGTATAGTAAATGTTTTTATACCAGTTTTAAAATGAGTTATTAATTTTATTCAATTTCTTGCCTAAAAACACAGATCACAGATGATCTCTTGCATAGAAATGAGAAAACGCTCATATAACACACAAAATAAGCATCATTTTTGCTTAGAAAAACTAAGCTTTAATTTAGAAAGAAATTCATTATTATAAGTATTATTATCATTATTATTATTATTATTATTATTATTATTTCTTTTATTACTATTATTATTATTATTATTATTATTATTATTATTACTATTATTATTATTATTATTATTATTATTATTATTATTATTATTATTATTATTATTATTATTATTGTTATTATTATTATTATTATTATTATTATTGTTATTATTATTATTATTATTAAAAACTTATATTAAACAGACAGAAAACGTCGTATTCTGACACAAAAAAACGAATTACGTTATAGACTTGACGAGAACGGCGTATCTCGGACTCTTATAGGACTCTTATAGGGTCAAAAATTATCAGTTTGGATTAAAACAAATTATTTTTGTTGACTCTCAGTCTGAATTGTTCATCAGTTCAAACAAAAACGGCTTACTTTAGACGATCTTTTGCTTTGAACAAGAAAACTTACATCGAACAGACTAAAAACGTATTAATCTGGCATAAAAGAGCAATTTATGTATCACTTTGAATAAAGGCAGCTAATCCTATTCGTTTCATTGCTTAAAATAGACAAAATTGTTAATAAATCTAACAAAAACGTTGTATTCTAGCACAAAATACTAATTACATTATAGTTTCGACGAGAATAGCTTATTTGGAATGATTCTATGCTTCCAAACGAGTAAATTTTTAATAAACAGATGCCAAACATCATGTTTTGTCCTATAAAGACATTTTATATTGCAGTTTGTATTAAAACAAAATATTTTCGTTGATTCTTTGTTAGAAGCAGCAAACCTAACATTAAAGAATCTGAAAACTTTGTATTCGGACACAAACCACCGAATTTTGTTTCAGTTTAGACAAAAACGGTTGATTTTCGACAATATTTTGCTTTGAACAAGAAAGCTTATATCAAACTGACTAAAAACGTCTTATTTTAGCACAAAACAAAAGATTTGCGTTATAGTCTTAAAGCTGATTCATGCCACAGTTTGGATAAAAACCAATTATTTTTGTTAATTCATTGTTACAAACAAGAAACCTTACATCAAAGAAACTGAAAACCCCTTATTTAGGCACAGAAATTCGAATTACGTTTCAGTCTGGACAAAAACTGCTTATTTTAGACGATCCTTTGTTTTGAACACGAAAACTTACATTAAAAAGATTAAAAACGTCTTATTCTAGCTGAAAACTGCAAATTATATATTACTCTAGATAAAAGCAATTTATCCTGATTACTCCTTTACTTAGAATAGAGTAAACTTGTATAAAACTTAATGAAAACTTTAAATTTCGTCTCAAAGAAATAATTTACGTTATAGTTTTGACCAGCACTGTTTATTTCAAACGAAATTATGATTCGAAACTAATGAACTTTTATGGGGCAGATGCAAAACCACATATTACCATATAAAGCGTTGTTTTAAAGCAAAGTATTACCTTTTGCAACAAGAAATTTCACGTCAAAGAAACTGAAAACTTCGTATCCATGCACAAATATCGAATTACGTATCAGTTTAGGCAAATACAGCTTATTTTAAACGATTCCTTGCTATAAACAAGAAAAATTTTATTAAACATATTGAAAATGTCTTATTCTCGAAAATAAGAGCAAATTATGTATCAGTTTTAACAAAAGCGGATTACTCTGTTTGATTCTATGCTTAGAGTAGAGTAAACTACTATAAAACGTAATGAAAACTCTATATTCAAGCTCAAAAGAACAAATTACGTTATAGTTTTGACAAAAAAAAATTATTTCGGACGACTACATATTTCGAAGTAAGCAAACTTTAATTGAACAAGTGCAAAAGCTAATACTTTGCTTTAAAATAACGATTTATGTGGTAATATGGTATTTTGCATCTGTCCTATAAAAGTTTACTCGTTTCGCTCCATTGAATCATTCGAAATAAATTATTTTGATACCACAACGAAAATAATTTTTTTGTTTAAACTGTAACATGTCGTTTTTATAAAACGAACTAAGACGTTTGGCATCTGTTTAGTGAAAGTTTTCTCGTTTGGGGGCATAAAATCGTTTGAAATTAACAGTTCTGGTCAAAACTATAACGTAAATTATTATTTCTTGATACGTAATTAGATATTTATGTATGGATACGAAGTTTTCAGTTTCTTTGACGTGAAATTTCTTGTTGCAAAAGGTAATACTTTGCTTTAAAACAACGCTTTATATGGTAATATGTGGTTTTGCATCTGCCCCATAAAAGTTCATTAGTTTCGAATCATAATTTCGTTTGAAATAAACAGTGCTGGTCAAAACTATAACGTAAATTATTTCTTTGAGACGAAATTTAAAGTTTTCATTAAGTTTTATACAAGTTTACTCTATTCTAAGTAAAGGAGTAATCAGGATAAATTGCTTTTATCTAGAGTAATATATAATTTGCAGTTTTCAGCCAGAATAAGACGTTTTTAATCTTTTTAATATAAGTTTTCGTGTTCAAAACAAAGGATCGTCGAAAATAAGCAGTTTTTGTCCAGACTGAAACGTAATTCGAATTTCTGTGCCTAAATAAGGGGTTTTCAGTTTCTTTGATGTAAGGTTTCTTGTTTGTAACAATGAATTAACAAAAATAATTGGTTTTTATCCAAACTGTGGCATGAATCAGCTTTAAGACTATAACGCAAATCTTTTGTTTTGTGCTAAAATAAGACGTTTTTAGTCAGTTTGATATAAGCTTTCTTGTTCAAAGCAAAATATTGTCGAAAATCAACCGTTTTTGTCTAAACTGAAACAAAATTCGGTGGTTTGTGTCCGAATACAAAGTTTTCAGATTCTTTAATATTAGGTTTGCTGCTTCTAACAAAGAATCAACGAAAATATTTTGTTTTAATACAAACTGCAATATAAAATGTCTTTATAGGACAAAACATGATGTTTGGCATCTGTTTATTAAAAATTTACTCGTTTGGAAGCATAGAATCATTCCAAATAAGCTATTCTCGTCGAAACTATAATGTAATTAGTATTTTGTGCTAGAATACAGCGTTTTTGTTAGATTTATTAACAATTTTGTCTATTTTAAGCAATGAAACGAATAGGATTAGCTGCCTTTATCCAAAGTGATACATAAATTGCTCTTTTATGCCAGATTAATACGTTTTTAGTCTGTTCGATGTAAGTTTTCTTGTTCAAAGCAAAAGATCGTCTAAAGTAAGCCGTTTTTGTTTGAACTGATGAACAATTTAGACTGAGAGTCAACAAAAATAATTTGTTTTAATCCAAACTGATAATTTTTGACCCTATAAGAGTCCTATAAGAGTCCGAGATACGCCGTTCTCGTCAAGTCTATAACGTAATTCGTTTTTTTGTGTCAGAATACGACGTTTTCTGTCTGTTTAATATAAGTTTTTAATAATAATAATAATAATAACAATAATAATAATAATAATAATAATAATAATAATAATAATAATAATAATAATAATAATAATAATAATAATAATAATAGTAATAATAATAATAATAATAATAGTAATAATAATAATAATAATAATAATAATAATAATAATAATAATGATAATAATACTTATAATAATGAATTTCTTTCTAAATTAAAGCTTAGTTTTTCTAAGCAAAAATGATGCTTATTTTGTGTGTTATATGAGCGTTTTCTCATTTCTATGCAAGAGATCATCTGTGATCTGTGTTTTTAGGCAAGAAATTGAATAAAATTAATAACTCATTTTAAAACTGGTATAAAAACATTTACTATACAAAAGTTAATAATAATAATAATAATAATAATAATAATAATAATAATAATAATAATAATAATAATAATAATAATAATAATAATAATGATAATAATACTTATAATAATAAATTTCTTTCTAAATTAAAGCTTAGTTTTTCTAAGCAAAAATGAAGCTTATTTTGTGTGTTATATGAGCGAGCGCTTTCTCATTTCTATGCAAGAAATCATCTGTGATCTGTATTTTTAGACAAGAAATTGTCTAAAATTAATAACTCATTTTAAAACTGGTATAAAAACATTTACTATTCAAAAGTTAATAATAATAATAATAATAATAATAATAATAATAATAATAATAATAATAATAATAATAATAATAATAATAATAATAATAGTAATAATAATAATAATAATAATAATAGTAATAATAATAATAATAATAATAATAATAATAATAATAATAATAATAATAATAATTATAATAATACTTATAATAATGAATTTCTTTCTAAATTAAAGCTTAGTTTTTCTAAGCAAAAATGAAGCTTATTTTGTGTGTTATATGAGCGAGCGCTTTCTCATTTCTATGCAAGAAATCATCTGTGATCTGTATTTTTAGGCAAGAAATTGTCTAAAATTAATAACTCATTTTAAAACTGGTATAAAAACATTTACTATACAAAAGTTAATAATAATAATAATAATAATAATAATAATAATAATAATAATAGTAATAAAAGAAACAATAATAATAATAATAATAATAATAATAATAATAATGATAATAATACTTATAATAATAAATTTCTTTCTAAATTAAAGCTTAGTTTTTCTAAGCAAAAATGATGCTTATTTTGTGTTATCTGAGCGTTTTCTCATTTCTATGAAAGAGATCATCTGTGATCTGTGTTTTTAGGCAAGAAATTGTCTAAAATTAATAACTCATTTTAAAACTGGTATAAAAACATTTACTATACAAAAGTTATAATCGGTCTTTAATAATAATAATATTAATAATAATAATAATAATAATAATAATAATAGTAATAATAATAATAAAAATAATAGTAATAATAATAATAATAATAAAAATAAAAATAATAGTAGTAGTAAAAGTAAGCTTAGTTTTCTAAGCCAAAATGAAGCTTATTTTGTGTTATATGAGCGTTTTCTCATTTCTATGCAAAAGATCATGTGTGATCTGTGTTTTAAGTTGTGTCAGAATACGACGTTTTCTGTCTGTTTAATATAAGTTTTTAATAATAATAATAATAATAATAATAATAATAATAATAATAATAATAATAATAATAATAATAATAATAATAATAATAATAATAATAATAATAATAATAATAATAATAATAGTAACAAATGTAATAATAATAATAATACTTTTAAAAAGGAAAAATGGAGCTTATTTTGTGTGTTACATGAGCGTTTTCTCATTTTTATGCAAAAGATCATGTGTGATCTGTGTTTTTAGGCAATCTAAGCCATTTTATAGTTTTTAATATTTAACAAAAATTTTCTTTAAAATAAAATGTTTGAAAAACCGAAATTAAACTAAATTAATTGTGTCTAACACTTTAGTAGAGGAAAAAGGAGGAGACATAAAAGTCACTAAAGTCTTAAAGTTGTCTTTAGTCGTCATATTAATAACAATAACATTTATAATAACAATACTAGTAGTACTAAATTTGCTTATATGCAAGCGCTTAATTAAGGTAACAGTTTTTTTGTTTTTTGCCTATATCTCGAAAACAGTTACTCCTATCAATTTTTACTTTTTCACCAAAATTAAAGGTGATAAAATTTCCTACAAAATAGTTATTTGCATTTTTCATGTAGAACTAACCATAAGCGAGATATAAGTTTGAAAATAATTATTAATTAAAAAAAAGTGTTTTAACAGAAAATGTCTTGTGATTTAAAATACACTTAATTTGTTGGGTCCAATACTTTATTAGAAGAAAAAGGAGGTGACATAAAAGTCACTGAAGTCTTCAGAGTCGTTTTTAAATGCTGCATTTTTGACTTCGTCTCAAACATTGAAAACTGAATTACATATTTGTTCAGTAACAGTTACAGTTTTCTTATTGGTTTTTTGCTTATATCTCGAAAACAGTTACTCCTATCAAATTTTATCTTTCTTTCAAAATTAAAGCTGATAAAATTTTCAACAAAATAGTTATTTAGATTTTTCTTGTAGGACCAAGCATAAACGAGTTATAGAGTTGGATATAAATAATATTTAACAAAAATTTGCTTTAAAATAAAATGCTTGAAAAACCGGAATTAAACTAAATTAATTGTGTCTAACACTTTAGTAGAGGAAAAAGGAGAAGACATAAAAGTCACTAAATGTTTCAGAGTCGTCTTTAGTCGTCATATTAATAACAATAACATTAGTAATAATAATACTAATAGTACTAAATTTGCTTATATGCAAACGCTTAATTAACGTAACATTTTTTTGGTTTCTTGCTTATATCTCGAAAACAGTTACTCCTATCAATTTTTATCTTTCTGTCAAAATTAAAGCTGATAAAATTTCCTACAAAATAGTTATTTGCATTTTTCTTGTAGGACCAACCATAAGCGAGTTATAGAGTTGGATATAAATAATATTTAACAAAAATTTGCTTTAAAATAAAATGTTTCAAAAACCGAAATTAAACTAAATTAATTGAGTCTAACACTTTAGTAGAGGAAAAAGAAGAAGACATAAAAGTCACTAAAGGTTTCAAAGTTGTCTTTAATCGTCATATTAATAACAATAACATTAATAATAATAATACTAATAGTACTAAATTTGTTTATATGCAAACGCTTAATTAAGGTAACAGTGTTTTGGTTTCTTGCTCATATTTCGAAAACAGTTACTCCTATCAATTTTTATCTTTTCACTAAAATTCAAGCTGATAAAATTTCCTACAAAATAGTTATTTGCATTTTTTATGTAGGACTAACCATAAGCGAGATATAAGATTGAAAATAATTAATATTTAAAAAAGAAGTGCTTTAACAGAAAATGTCTTGTGATTTAAAATACACTTAATTTATTAGGTCCAATACTTTATTAAAAAAAAAAAGGGGGTGACATATAAGTCACTGAAGTCTTCAGAGTCGATTTTAAATGCTGCATTTTCGTCTTCGTCTCAAACATTGAAAACTGATTTACATTTTTGTTCTGAAACGGTAACAGTTTTTACTTTGGTTTTTTGCTTATATCTCGAAAACAGTTACTCCTATCAATTTTTATCTTTCTTTCAAAATTAAAGCTGATAACATTTCCTACAAAATAGTTATTTGCATTTTTCTTGTAGGACCAACCATAAGCGAGTTATAAAGTTGGATATAAATAATATTTAACAAAAACTTGCTTAAAAATAAAATGTTTGAAATACTAAAATTAAACTAAATTAATTGTATCTCGCTTATGGTTAGTCCTACATAAAAAATGCAAATAAATATTTTGTAGGAAATTTTATCAGCTTTAATTTTAGTAAAAAGATAACAATTGATAGGAGTAACTGTTTTTGAGATATAAGCAAGAAACCAAAAAACTGTTACTTTAATTAAGCGCTTGCATATAAGCAAATTTAGTAATATTAGTATTATTATTATTAATGTTATTGTTATTAATATGACGACTAAAAACGACTCTCAAGACTTTGGTGACTTTTATGTCTTCTCCTTTTACCTCTACTAAAGTGTTAGTCTTAGTTTAGTTTAATTTCGGTTTTTCAAACATTTTATTTTAAAGCAAATTTTTGTTAAAGATTATTTATATCCAACTCTATAACTCGCTTATGGTTGGTCCTACAAAAAAATGCAAATAACTATTTTGTAGGAAATTTTATCAGCTTTAATTTTGAAATAAAGATAAAAATTGATAGGAGTAACAGTTTTCGAGATATAAGCAAAAAACCAATAAGAAAACTGTAACTGTTACTGAACAAAAATGTAATTCAGTTTTCAATGTTTGAGACGAAGACGAAAATGCAGCATTTAAAATCGACTCTGAAGACTTCAGTGACTTTTATGTCACCTCCTTTTTCTTCTAATAAACTATTGGACCCAATAAATTAAGTGTATTTTAAATCCCAAGACATTTTCTGTTAAACACTTTTTTTTTAAATATTAATTATTTTCAAACTTATATCTCGTTTATGGTTAGTCCTACATGAAAAATGCAAATAAGTATTTTGTAGGAAATTTTATCAGCTTTAATTTTAGTGAAAAGATAAAAATTGATAGGAGTAACTGTTTTCGAGATATAAGCAAGAAACCAAAAAACTGTTACCTTAATTAAGGGCTTACATATAAGCAAATTTAGTACTAAAAACTACTCTGAAGACTTTGGTGACTTTTATGTCACCTCCTTTTTCTTCTAATAAAGTATTGAACCCATTAAATTAAGTGTATTTTAAATCACAAGACATTTTCTGTTAAAGCACTTTTTCTTTAAATATTAATTATTTTCAAACTTATATCTCGCTTATGGCTAGTTCTACATAAAAAATGCAAATAACTATTTTGTAGGAAATTTTATCAGCTTTAATTCTTGTAAAAAGGTAAAAATTGATAGGAGTAACTGTTTTCGAGATATAAGCAAGAAACTGTTGCCTTAATTAAGCGCTTGCATATAAGCAAATTTAGTAATATTAGTATTATTATTATTAATGTTATTGTTATTAATATGACGACTAAAAACGACTCTGAAACCTTTAGTGACTTTTATGTCTTTTTCTTTTTCCTCTACTAAAGTGTTAGACACAATTAATTTAGTTTAATTTCAGTATTTCAAACATTTTATTTTAAAGCAAATTTTTGTTAAATATTATTTATATCCATCTCTATAACTCGCTTATGCTTAGTCCTACAAAAAAATGCAAATCACTGTTTTGTAGGAAATTTTATCAGCTTTAATTTTAGTAAAAAGATAAAAATTGATAGGAGTAACTGTTTTCGAGATATAAGCAAAAAACCAAAAAACTGTTACCTTAATAAAGCGCTTGCATATAAGCAAATTTAGTACTATTAGTATTATTATTATTAATGTTATTGTTATTAAAATGACGACTAAAAAAGACTCTAAAGACTTTGGTGACTTTTATGTCTTCTCCTTTTTCCTATACTAAAGTGTTAGACACAATTAATTTAGTTTAATTTCAGTATTTCAAACATTTTATTTTAAAGCAAATTTTTGTTAAATATTATTTATATCCATCTCTATAACTCGCTTATGGTTGGTCCTACAAGAAAAATGCAATTAACTATTTTGTAGGAAATTTTATCAGCTTTAATTTTAGTAAAATGATAAAAATTGATAGGAGTAACTGTTTTCGAGAAATAAGCAAGAAAAAAAGTCACTAAAGGTTTCAAAGTTGTCTTTAATCGTCATATTAATAACAATAACATTAATAATAATAATACTAATAGTACTAAATTTGCTTACATGCAAACGTTTAATTAAGGTAACAGTGTTTTGGTTTCTTGCTCATATCTCGAAAACAGTTACTCCTATCAATTTTTATTTTTTTACTAAAATTCAAGCTGATAAAATTTCCTACAAAATAGTTATTTGCATTTTTTATGTAGGACTAACCATAAGCGAGATATAAGATTGAAAATAATTAATATTTAAAAAAGAAGTGCTTTAACAGAAAATGTCTTGTCATTTAAAATACACTTAATTTATTAGGTCCAATACTTTATTAGAAAAAACAGGGAGTGACATATAAGTCACTGAAGTCTTCAGAGTCGATTTTAAATGCTGCATTTTCGTCTTCGTCTCAAACATTGAATACTGAATTACATTTTTGTTCTGAAACGGTAACAGTTTTTACTTTGGTTTTTTGCTTATATCTCGAAAACAGTTACTCCTATCAATTTTTATCTTTCTTTCAAAATTAAAGCTGATAACATTTCCTACAAAATAGTTATTTGCATTTTTCTTGTAGGACCAACCATAAGCGAGTTATAAAGTTGGATATAAATAATATTTAACAAAAACTTGCTTAAAAATAAAATGTTTGAAATACTGAAATTAAACTAAATTAATTGTGTCTAACACTTTAGTAGAGAAAAAAGAAAAAGACATAAAAGTCACCAAAGTCTTCAAAATCGTTTTTAGTCGTCATATTAATAACAATAACATTAATAATAATAATACTAATAGTACTATATCTGCTTATATGCAAGCGCTTTATTAAGGTAACAGTTTTTTGGTTTCTTGCTTATATCTCGAAAACAGTTACTCCTATGAATTTTTGTCTTTCTTGTCTTCTTCTTTTTCCTCTACTAAAGTGTTAGACACAATTAAATTAGTTTAATTTCAGTTTTTCAAACATTTTATTTTAAAGCAAATTTTTGTTAAATATTATTTATATCCAACTCTATAACTCGCTTATGGTTGGTCCTACAAGAAAAATGCAAATAACTATTTTGTAGGAAATTTTATCAGCTTTAATTTTGAAAAAAAGATAAAAATTGATAGGAGTAACTGTTTTCGAGATATAAGCAAAAAACCAATAAGAAAACTGTGACTGTTACTGAACAAAAATGTAATTCGGTTTTCAATGTTTGAGACGAAGGCGAAACTGCAGCATTTAAAAACGACTCTGAAAACTTCAGTGACTTTTATGTCACTTCTTTTTTCTTCTAATAAAGTATTGGACCCAATAAATTAAGTGTATTTTAAATCACAAGACATTTTCTGTTAAAGCACTTTTTTTTTAAATATTAATTATTTTCAATCATATATCTCGCTTATGGTTAGTCTTACATAAAAAATGCAAATAACTATTTTGTAGGAAATTTTATCAGCTTGAATTTTAGTAAAAAGATAAAAATTGATAGGAGTAACTGTTTTCGAGATATAAGCAAGAAACCAAAACACTGTTACCTTAATTAAGCGTTTGCATATAAGCAAATTTAGAACTATTAGTATTATTATTATTAATGTTATTGTTATTAATATGACAACTAAAGACAACTCTGAAACCTTTAGTGACTTTTATGTCTTTTCGTTTTTTCTCTACTAAAGTGTTAGACACAGTAAAATTAGTTTAATTTCAGTTTTTCAAACATTTTATTTTAAAGCAAATTTTTGTTAAATATTAAAAACTATAAATTGGCTTAGATTGCCTAAAAACACAGATCACACATGATCTTTTGCATAAAAATGAGAAAACGCTCATGTAACACACAAAATAAGCTCCATTTTTCCTTTTTAAAAGTATTATTATTATTATTACTTTTGTTACTATTACTATTATTATTATTATTATTATTATTATTATTATTATTATTATTGTTATTATTATTATTATTATTATTATTATTATTATTATTATTATTATTATTATTATTATTATTATTATTATTATTATTATTATTATTATTATTATTAAAAACTTATATTAAACAGACAGAAAACGTCGTATTCTGACACAACTTAAAACACAGATCACACATGATCTTTTGCATAGAAATGAGAAAACGCTCATATAACACAAAATAAGCTTCATTTTGGCTTAGAAAACTAAGCTTACTTTTACTACTACTATTATTTTTATTTTTATTATTATTATTATTATTACTATTATTTTTATTATTATTATTACTATTATTATTATTATTATTATTATTATTATTATTATTATTATTATTATTATTATTATTATTATTATTATGTTTATTATTATTATTAATATTATTATTATTAAAGACCGATTATAACTTTTGTATAGTAAATGTTTTTATACCAGTTTTAAAATGAGTTATTAATTTTAGACAATTTCTTGCCTAAAAACACAGATCACAGATGATCTCTTGCATAGAAATGAGAAAACGCTCAGATAACACAAAATAAGCATCATTTTTGCTTAGAAAAACTAAGCTTTAATTTAGAAAGAAATTTATTATTATAAGTATTATTATTATTATTATTATTATTATTATTATTATTATTATTATTATTAAAAACTTATATTAAACAGACAGAAAACGTTATTATTAATAATATTATTATTAACTTTTGTATAGTAAATGTTTTTATACCAGTTTTAAAATGAGTTATTAATTTTAGACAATTTCTTGCCTAAAAATACAGATCACAGATGATTTCTTGCATAGAAATGAGAAAGCGCTCATATAACACACAAAATAAGCTTCATTTTTGCTTAGAAAACTAAGCTTACTTTTATTTCTATTATTATTATTTTTATTATTATTATTATTATTATTATTATTATTATTATTATTATTATTATTATTATTATTGTTATTATTATTATTATTATTATTATTGTTATTATTATTATTATTATTAAAAACTTATATTAAACAGACAGAAAACGTCGTATTCTGACACAAAAAAACGAATTACGTTATAGACTTGACGAGAACGGCGTATCTCGGACTCTTATAGGACTCTTATAGGGTCAAAAATTATCAGTTTGGATTAAAACAAATTATTTTTGTTGACTCTCAGTCTGAATTGTTCATCAGTTCAAACAAAAACGGCTTACTTTAGACGATCTTTTGCTTTGAACAAGAAAACTTACATCGAACAGACTAAAAACGTATTAATCTGGCATAAAAGAGCAATTTATGTATCACTTTGGATAAAGGCAGCTAATCCTATTCGTTTCATTGCTTAAAATAGACAAAATTGTTAATAAATCTAACAAAAACGCTGTATTCTAGCACAAAATACTAATTACATTATAGTTTCGACGAGAATAGCTTATTTGGAATGATTCTATGCTTCCAAACGAGTAAATTTTTAATAAACAGATGCCAGACATCATGTTTTGTCCTATAAAGACATTTTATATTGCAGTTTGTATTAAAACAAAATATTTTCGTTGATTCTTTGCTAGAAGCAGCAAACCTAACATTAAAGAATCTGAAAACTTTGTATTCGGACACAAACCACCGAATTTTGTTTCAGTTTAGACAAAAACGGTTGATTTTCGACAATATTTTGCTTTGAACAAGAAAGCTTATATCAAACTGACTAAAAACGTCTTATTTTAGCACAAAACAAAAGATTTGCGTTATAGTCTTAAAGCTGATTCATGCCACAGTTTGGATGAAACCCAATTATTTTTGTTAATTTATTGTTACAAACAAGAAACCTTACATCAAAGAAACTGAAAACCCCTTATTAAAATGTAATTCGGTTTTCAATGTTTGAGACGAAGACGAAACTGCAGCATTTAAAAACGACTCTGAAGACTTCAGTGACTTTTATGTCACTTCCTTTTTCTTCTAATAATGTATTGGACCCAATAAATTAAGTGTATTTTAAATCACAAGACATTTTCTGTTAAAGCACTTTTTTTGTTAAATATTAATTATTTTCAATCATATATCTCGCTTATGGTTAGTCCTACATGAAAAATGCAAATAACTATTTTGTAGGAAATTTTATCAGCTTGAATTTTGGTAAAAAGATAAAAATTGATAGGAGTAACTGTTTTCGAGATATAAGCAAGAAACCAAAACACTGTTACCTTAATTAAGCGTTTGCATATAAGCAAATTTAGAACTATTAGTATTATTATTATTAATGTTATTGTTATTAATATGACAACTAAAGACAACTCTGAAACCTTTAGTGACTTTTATGTCTTTTCGTTTTTTCTCTACTAAAGTGTTAGACACAGTAAAATTAGTTTAATTTCAGTTTTTCAAACATTTTATTTTAAAGCAAATTTTTGTTAAATATAATTTATATCCAACTCTATAACTCGCTTATGGTTGGTCCTACAAGAAAAATGCAAATAACTATTTTGTAGAATATTTTATCAGCTTTAATTTTGAAAGAAAGACAAATATTCATAGGAGTAACTGTTTTCGAGATATAAGCAAGAAACCAAAAAACTGTTACCTTAATAAAGCGCTTGCATATAAGCAGATTTAGTACTATTAGTATTATTATTATTAATGTTAGTGTTATTAATATGACGACTAAAAACGATTCTGAAGACTTTGGTGACTTTTATGTCTTTTTCTTTTTTCTCTACTAAAGTGTTAGACACAATTAATTTAGTTTAATTTCAGTATTTCAAACATTTTATTTTTAAGCAAGTTTTTGTTAAATATTATTTATATCCAAATTTATAACTCGCTTATGGTTGGTCCTACAAGAAAAATGCAAATAACTATTTTGTAGGAAATGTTATCAGCTTTAATTTTGAAAGAAAGATAAAAATTGATAGGAGTAACTGTTTTCGAGATATAAGCAAAAAACCAAAGTAAAAACTGTTACCGTTTCAGAACAAAAATATAATTCAGTTTTCAATGTTTGAGACGAAGACGAAAATGCAGCATTTAAAATCGACTCTGAAGACTTCAGTGACTTATATGTCACCCCCTTTTTTTTTTAATAAAGTATTGGACCTAATAAATTAAGTGTATTTTAAATCACAAGACATTTTCTGTTAAAGCACTTTTTTTTTAAATATTAATTATTTTCAATCTTATATCTCGCTTATGGTTAGTCCTACATAAAAAATGCAAATAACTATTTTGTAGGAAATTTTATCAGCTTAAATTTTAGTAAAAAAATAAAAATTGATTGGAGTAACTGTTTTCGAGATATGAGCAAGAAACCAAAACACTGTTACCTTAATTAAGCGTTTGCATATAAGCAAATTTAGTACTATTAGTATTATTATTATTAATGTTATTGTTATTAATATGACGATTAAAGACAACTTTGTAACCTTTAGTGACTTTTATGTCTTCTTCTTTTTCCTCTACTAAAGTGTTAGACACAATTAAATTAGTTTAATTTCAGTTTTTCAAACATTTTATTTTAAAGCAAATTTTTGTTAAATATTATTTATATCCAACTCTATAACTCGCTTATGGTTGGTTCTACAAGAAAAATGCAAATAACTATTTTGTAGGAAATTTTATCAGCTTTAATTTTGACAGAAAGATAAAAATTGATAGGAGTAACTGTTTTCGAGATATAAGCAAAAAACCAATAAGAAAACCGTGACTGTTACTGAACAAAAATGTAATTCAGTTTTCAATGTTTGAGACGAAGACGAAACTGCAGCATTTAAAAACGACTCTGAAGACTTCAGTGACTTTTATGTCACTTCCTTTTTCTAAAAAAAAAGTATTGGACCCAATAAATTAAGTGTATTTTAAATCACAAGACATTTTCTGTTAAAGCACTTTTTTTTTAAATATTATTTATTTTCAATCATATATCTCGCTTATGGTTAGTCCTACATGAAAAATGCAAATAACTATTTTGTAGGAAATTTTATCAGCTTGAATTTTAGTAAAAAGATAAAAATTGATAGGAGTAACTGTTTTCGAGATATAAGCAAGAAACCAAAACACTGTTACCTTAATTAAGCGTTTGCATATAAGCAAATTTAGTACTATTAGTATTATTATTATTAATGTTATTGTTATTAATATGACAACTAAAGACAACTCTGAAACCTTTAGTGACTTTTGTGTCTTTTCCTTTTTCCTCTACTAAAGTGTTAGACACAATTAAATTAGTTTAATTTCAGTTTTTCAAACATTTTATTTTAAAGCAAATTTTTGTTAAATATTATTTATATCCAACTCTATAACTCGTTTATGGTTGGTCCTACAAGAAAAATGCAAATAACTATTTTGTAGGAAATTTTATCAGCTTTAATTTTGAAAAAAAGATAAAAATTGATAGGAGTAACTGTTTTCGAGATATAAGCAAAAAACCAATAAGAAAACTGTGACTGTTACTGAACAAAAATGTAATTCGGTTTTCAATGTTTGAGACGAAGACGAAACTGCAGCATTTAAAAACGACTCTGAAGACTTCAGTGACTTTTATGTCACTTCCTTTTTCTTCTAATAAAGTATTGGACCCAATAAATTAAGTGTATTTTAAATCACAAGACATTTTCTGTTAAAGCACTTTTTTTTTAAATATTAATTATTTTCAATCATATATCTCGCTTATGGTTAGTCCTACATGAAAAATGCAAATAACTATTTTGTAGGAAATTTTATCAGCTTGAATTTTAGTAAAAAGATAAAAATTGATAGGAGTAACTGTTTTCGAGATATAAGCAAGAAACCAAAACACTGTTACCTTAATTAAGCGTTTGCATATAAGCAAATTTAGTACTATTAGTATTATTATTATTAATGTTATTGTTATTAATATGACAACTAAAGACAACTCTGAAACCTTTAGTGACTTTTATGTCTTTTTCTTTTTCCTCTACTAAAGTGTTAGACTCAATTAATTTAGTTTAATTTCGGTTTTTCAAACATTTTATTTTAAAGCAAATTTTTGTTAAATATTATTTATATCCAACTCTATAACTCGCTTATGGTTGGTCCTACAAAAAAATGCAAATAACTATTTTGTAGGAAATTTTATCAGCTTTAATTTTGAAAAAAAGATGAAAATTGATAGGAGTAACTGTTTTCGAGATATAAGCAAGAAACCAAAAAAATGTTACGTTAATTAAGCGTTTGCATATAAGCAAATTTAGTACTATTAGTATTATTATTATTAATGTTATTGTTATTAATATGATGACTAAAGACGACTCTGAAACATTTAGTGACTTTTATGTCTTCTCCTTTTTCCTCTACTAAAGTGTTAGACACAATTAATTTAGTTTAATTCCGGTTTTTCAAGCATTTTCTTTTAAAGCAAATTTTTGTTAAATATTATTTATATCCAACTCTATAACTCGTTTATGCTTGGTCCTACAAGAAAAATGTAAATAACTATTTTGTTGGAAATTTTATAAGCTTTAATTTTGAAAGTAAGATAAAATTTGATAGGAGTAACTGTTTTCGAGATATAAGCAAAAAACCAATAAGAAAACTGTAACTGTTACTGAACAAAAATGTAATTCAGTTTTCAATGTTTGAGACGAAGTCTAAAATGCAGCATTTAAAAACGACTCTGAAGACTTCAGTGACTTTTATGTCACCTCCTTTTTCTTCTAATAAAGTATTGGACCCAACAAATTAAGTGTATTTTAAATCACAAGACATTTTCTGTTAAAACACTTTTTTTTAATTAATAATTATTTTCAAACTTATATCTCGCTTATGGTTAGTTCTACATGAAAAATGCAAATAACTATTTTGTAGGAAATTTTATCACCTTTAATTTTGGTGAAAAAGTAAAAATTGATAGGAGTAACTGTTTTCGAGATATAGGCAAAAAACAAAAAAACTGTTACCTTAATTAAGCGCTTGCATATAAGCAAATTTAGTACTACTAGTATTGTTATTATAAATGTTATTGTTATTAATATGACGACTAAAGACAACTTTAAGACTTTAGTGACTTTTATGTCTCTCCTTTTTCCTCTACTAAAGTGTTAGACACAATTAATTTAGTTTAATTTCGGTTTTTCAAACATTTTATTTTAAAGCAAATTTTTGTTAAATATTAAAAACTATAAAATGGCTTAGATTGCCTAAAAACACAGATCACACATGATCTTTTGCATAAAAATGAGAAAACGCTCATGTAACACACAAAATAATCTCCATTTTTCCTTTTTAAAAGTATTATTATTATTATTACTTTTGTTACTATTACTATTATTATTATTATTATTATTATTATTATTTATTATTATTATTATTATTATTGTTATTATTATTATTATTATTATTATTATTATTATTATTATTATTATTATTATTATTATTATTATTATTATTATTATTAAAAACTTATATTAAACAGACAGAAAACGTCGTATTCTGACACAACTTAAAACACAGATCACACATGGTCTTTTGCATAGAAATGAGAAAACGCTCATATAACACAAAATAAGCTTCATTTTGGCTTAGAAAACTAAGCTTACTTTTACTACTACTATTATTTTTATTTTTATTATTATTATTATTATTACTATTATTTTTATTATTATTATTACTATTATTATTATTATTATTATTATTATTATTATTATTATTATTATTATTATTATTATTATTATTATTATTATTATTATTATTATTATTATTATTATTGTTATTATTATTATTATTAACTTTTGTATAGTAAATGTTTTTATACCAGTTTTAAAATGAGTTATTAATTTTAGACAATTTCTTGCCTAAAAATACAGATCACAGATGATTTCTTGCATAGAAATGAGAAAGCGCTCATATAACACACAAAATAAGCATCATTTTTGCTTAGAAAAACTAAGCTTTAATTTAGAAAGAAATTCATTATTATCATTATTACTATTATTATTATTATTATTACTATTATTATTATTATTATTATTATTATTATTATTATTATTATTATTATTATTATTATTAACTTTTGTATAGTAAATGTTTTTATACCAGTTTTAAAATGAGTTATTAATTTTATTCAATTTCTTGCCTAAAAACACAGATCACAGATGATCTCTTGCATAGAAATGAGAAAACGCTCATATAACACAAAATAAGCATCATTTTTGCTTAGAAAAACTAAGCTTTAATTTAGAAAGAAATTCATTATTATAAGTATTATTATCATTATTATTATTATTATTATTATTATTATTATTTTTATTATTATTATTATTATTATTATTATTATTATTATTATTATTATTATTAACTTTTGTATAGTAAATGTTTTTATACCAGTTTTAAAATGAGTTATTAATTTTATTCAATTTCTTGCCTAAAAACACAGATCACAGATGATCTCTTGCATAGAAATGAGAAAACGCTCATATAACACAAAATAAGCATCATTTTTGCTTAGAAAACTAAGCTTACTTTTATTTCTATTTTTATTATTATTACTATTATTATTATTATTATTATTATTATTATTATTATTATTATTATTATTATTATTGTTATTATTATTATTATTATTATTATTATTATTATTGTTATTATTATTATTATTAAAAACTTTTATTAAACAGACAGAAAACGTCGTATTCTGACACAAAAAAACGAATTACGTTATAGACTTGACGAGAACGGCGTATCTCGGACTCTTATAGGACTCTTATAGGGTCAAAAATTATCAGTTTGGATTAAAACAAATTATTTTTGTTGACTCTCAGTCTGAATTGTTCATCAGTTCAAACAAAAACGGCTTACTTTAGACGATCTTTTGCTTTGAACAAGAAAACTTACATCGAACAGACTAAAAACGTATTAATCTGGCATAAAAGAGCAATTTATGTATCACTTTGGATAAAGGCAGCTAATCCTATTCGTTTCATTGCTTAAAATAGACAAAATTGTTAATAAATCTAACAAAAACGCTGTATTCTAGCACAAAATACTAATTACATTATAGTTTCGACGAGAAAAGCTTATTTGGAATGATTCTATGCTTCCAAACGAGTAAATTTTTAATAAACAGATGCCAAACATCATGTTTTGTTCTATAAAGACATTTTATATTGCAGTTTGTATTAAAACAAAATATTTTCGTTGATTCTTTGTTAGAAGCAGCAAACCTAACATTAAAGAATCTGAAAACTTTGTATTCGGACACAAACCACCGAATTTTGTTTCAGTTTAGACAAAAACGGTTGATTTTCGACAATATTTTGCTTTGAACAAGAAAGCTTATATCAAACTGACTAAAAACGTCTTATTTTAGCACAAAACAAAAGATTTGCGTTATAGTCTTAAAGCTGATTCATGCCACAGTTTGGATAAAAACCAATTATTTTTGTTAATTCATTGTTACAAACAAGAAACCTTACATCAAAGAAACTGAAAACCCCTTATTTAGGCACAGAAATTCGAATTACGTTTCAGTCTGGACAAAAACTGCTTATTTTAGACGATCCTTTGTTTTGAACACGAAAACTTACATTAAAAAGATTAAAAACGTCTTATTCTGGCTGAAAACTGCAAATTATATATTACTCTAGATAAAAGCAATTTATCCTGATTACTCCTTTACTTAGAATAGAGTAAACTTGTATAAAACTTAATGAAAACTTTAAATTTCGTCTCAAAAAAATAATTTACGTTATAGTTTTGACCAGCACTGTTTATTTCAAACGAAATTATGATTCGAAACTAATGAACTTTTATGGGGCAGATGCAAAACCACATATTACCATATAAAGCGTTGTTTTAAAGCAAAGTATTACCTTTTGCAACAAGAAATTTCACGTCAAAGAAACTGAAAACTTCGTATCTATACATAAATATCTAATTACGTATCAGTTTAGGCAAATACAGCTTATTTTAAACGATTCCTTGCTATAAACAAGAAAAATTTTATCAAGCATATTGAAAACGTCTTATTCTCGAAAATAAGAGCAAATTATGTATCAGTTTTAACAAAAGCGGATTACTCTGTTTTATTCTATGCTTAGAGTAGAGTAAACTACTATAAAACGTAATGAAAACTCTATATTCAAGCTCAAAAGAACAAATTACGTTATAGTTTTGACAAAAAAAAATATTTCGGACGATTACATACTTCGAAGTAAGCAAACTTTAATTGAACATGTGCAAAAGCTAATACTTTGCTTTAAAATAATGATTTATGTGGTAATATGGTATTTTGCATCTGTCCTATAAAAGTTTACCCATTTCGCTCCATTGAATCATTAGAAATAAATTATTTTGACACAACAACAACACAAATAATTTGTTTTTGTTTAAACTGTAACATAAGTCGCTTTTATAAAACGAACTAAGACGTTTGGCATCTGCTTAGTGAAAGTTTTCTCGTTTGGGGGCATAAAATCGTTTGAAATTAACAGTTCTAGTCAAAACTATTACGTAAATTATTTCTTTGTGTCACTTTAAAGATTTGCGTTATAGTCTTGACGAGAACTGTTAATTTCAAACGATTCTATGCTTTGAAACCACTGAACAGAGGCAAAACGTCTGATTTCGCCTTTAAAAAACGATTTATGTCACAGTTTGGATTAAAACCAATGATTTTCGTTTATTCATTGTTACAAACAAGAAACCTTACATCAAAGAAACTGAAAACCTCTTATTCAGGCCCAGAAAATCAAATTACGTTTCAGTCTGGACACAAATTGCTTATTTTAGACGATTCTTTCTTTTGAACACGAAAACTTACATTAAAAAGATTAAAAACGTCTTATTCTGGCTCAAAACTGCAAATTATGTATTACTTTGGATAAAAGCAGTTTATCCTGATTACTCCTTTGCTTAGAATAGAGCAAACTTGTATAAAACTTAATGAAAACTTTAAATTTCGTCTCAAAGAAATAATTTACGTTATAGTTTTGACCAGAACTGTTAATTTCAAACGATTTTATGCCCCCAAACGAGAAAACTTTCACTAAACAGATGCCAAACGTCTTAGATCGTTTTATAAAAACGACATGTTACAGTTTAAACAAAAAAATTATTTTCGTTGTTGTATCAAAATAATTTATTTCGAATGATTCAATGGAGCGAAACGAGTAAACTTTTATAGGACAGATGCAAAATACCATATTACCACATAAATCGTTATTTTAAAGCAAAGTATTAGCTTTTGCACTTGTTCAATTAAAGTTTGCTTACTTCGAAATATGTAGTCGTCCGAAATAATTTTTTTTTGTCAAAACTATAACGTAATTTGTTCTTTTGAGCTTGAATATAGAGTTTTCATTACGTTTTATAGTAGTTTACTCTACTCTAAGCATAGAATCAAACAGAGTAATCCGCTTTTGTTAAAACTGATACATAATTTGCTCTTATTTTCGAGAATAAGACATTTTCAATATGTTTGATAAAATTTTTCTTGTTTATAGCAAGGAATCGTTTAAAATAAGCTGTATTTGCCTAAACTGATACGTAATTCGATATTTGTGCATGGATACGATGTTTTCAGTTTCTTTGACGTGAAATTTCTTGTTGCAAAAGGTAATAATTTGCTTTAAAACAACGCTTTATATTGTAATATGTGGTTTTGCATCTGCCCCATAAAAGTTCATTAGTTTCGAATCATAAAATCGTTTGAAATAAACAGTGCTGGTCAAAACTATAACGTAAATTATTTCTTTGAGACGAAATTTAAAGTTTTTATTAAGTTTTATACAAGTTTACTCTATTCTAAGTAAAGGAGTAATCAGGATAAATTGCTTTTATCTAGAGTAATATATAATTTGCAGTTTTCAGCCAGAATAAGACGTTTTTAATCTTTTTAATGTAAGTTTTTGTATTCAAAACAAAGGATCGTCTAAAGTAAGCAGTTTTTGTTCAGACTGAAACGTAATTCGAATTTCTGTGCCTGAATAAGGGGTTTTCAGTTACTTTGATGTAAGGTTTCATGTTTGTAACAATGAATTAACGAAAATAATTGGTTTTTATCCAAACTGTTGCATGAATCGTTTTTAAAAAGCGAAATAAGATGTTTTTCCTCTGTACAGTGAAAGTTTACTCGTTTCAAAGCATAGAACCGTTTGAAATTAACAGCTCTCGTTAAGACTATAACGCAAATCTTTTGTTTTGTGCTAAAATAAGACGTTTTTAGTCAGTTTGATATAAGTTTTCTTGTTCAAAGCAAAATATTGTCGAAAATCAACCGTTTTTGTCTAAACTGATACAAAATTCGGTGGTTTGTGTCCGAATACAAAGTTTTCAGATTCTTTAATGTTAGGTTTGCTGCTTCTAACAAAGAATCAACGAAAATATTTTGTTTTAATACAAACTGCAATATAAAATGTCTTTATAGGACAAAACATGATGTTTGGCATCTGTTTAATAAAAATTTACTCGTTTGGAAGCATAGAATCATTCCAAATAAGCTATTCTCGTCGAAACTATAATGTAATTAGTATTTTGTGCTAGAATACAGCGTTTTTGTTAGATTTATTAACAATTTTGTCTATTTTAAGCAATAAAACGAATAGGATTAGCTGCCTTTATCCGAAGTGATACATAAATTGCTCTTTTATGCCAGATTAATACGTTTTTAATCTGTTCTATGTAAGTTTTCTTGTTCAAAGCAAAAGATCGTCTAAAATAAGCCGTTTTTGTTTGAACTGATAAACAATTCAGACTGAGACTGAACAAAAATAATTTGTTTTAATCCAAACTGATACTTTTTGACCCTATAAGAGTCCTATAAGAGTCCGAGATACGCCGATCTCGTCAAGTCTATAACGTAATTCGTTTTTTTGTGTCAGAATACGACGTTTTCTGTCTGTTTAATATAAGTTTTTAATAATAATAATAATAACAATAATAATAATAATAATAATAATAATAATAATAATAGTAATAATAATAATAATATTAATAATAATAATAATGAAAATAATAATAGTAATAAAAGTAAGCTTAGTTTTCTAAGCAAAAATGAAGCTTATTTTGTGTGTTATATGAGCGTTTTCTCATTTCTATGCAAGAAATCATCTGTGATCTGTGTTTTTAGGCAACAAATTGTCTAAAATTAATATCTCATTTTAAAACTGGTATAAAAACATTTACTATACAAAAGTTATAATCAGTTTTTAATAATAATAAAATTAATAATAATAATAATAACAATAATAATAATAATAATAATAATAATAATAATAATAATAATAGTAATAATAATAATAATAATAATAATAATAATAATATTAATAATAATAATAATATTAATAATAATAATAATAATAATAATAATAATACTTTTAATAAGGAAAAATGGAGCTTATTTTGTGTGTTACATGAGCGTTTTCTCATTTCTATGCAAAAGATCGAGTGTGATCTGTGTTTTTAGGCAATCTAACCCATTTTATAGTTTTTAATATTTAACAAAAATTTGCTTTAAAATAAAATGTTTGAAAAACTGAAATTAAACTAAATTAATTGTGTCTAACACTTTAGTAGAGGAAAAAGGAGGAGACATAAAAGTCACTAAAGTCTTAGAGTGGTCTTTAGTCGTCATATTAATAACAATAACATTTATAATAACAATACTAGTAGTACTAAATTTGCTTATATGCAAGCGCTTACTTAAGGTAACAGTTTTTTTGTTTTTTGCTTATATCTCGAAAACAGTTACTCCTAACAATTTTTACTTTTTCACCAAAATTAAAGGTGATAAAATTTCCTACAAAATAGTTATTTGCATTTTTCATGTAGAACTAACCATAAGCGAGATATAAGTTTGAAAATAATTAATAATTAAAAAAAAGTGTTTTAACAGAAAATGTCTTGTGATTTAAAATACACTTAATTTATTGGGTCCAATACTTTATTAGAAGAAAAAGGAGGTAACATAAAAGTCACTGAAGTCTTCAGAGTCGTTTTTAAATGCTGCATTTTTGTCTTCGTCTCAAACATTGAAAACTGAATTACATTTTTGTTCAGTAACAGTTACAGTTTTCTTATTGGTTTTTTGCTTATATCTCGAAAACAGTTACTCCTATCAAATTTTATATTTCTTTCAAAATTAAAGCTGATAAAATTTCCAACAAAATAGTTATTTACATTTTTCTTGTAGGACCAAGAATAAACGAGTTATAGAGTTGGATATAAATAATATTTAACAAAAATTTGCTTTAAAATAAAATGCTTGAAAAACCGGAATTAAACTAAATTAATTGTGTCTAACACTTTAGTAGAGGAAAAAGGAGAAGACATAAAAGTCACTAAATGTTTCAGAGTCGTCTTTAGTCGTCATATTAATAACAATAACATTAATAATAATAATACTAATAGTACTAAATTTGCTTAGATGCAAACGCTTAATTAAGGTAACAGTTTTTTGGTTTCTTGCTTATATCTCGAAAACAGTTACTCCTATCAATTTTTATCTTTTTTTCAAAATTAAAGCTGATAAAATTTTCTACAAAATAGTTATTTGCATTTTTTTGTAGGACCAACCATAAGCGAGTTATAGAGTTGGATATAAATAATCTTTAACAAAAATTTGCTTTAAAATAAAATGTTTGAAAAACCGAAATTAAACTAAACTAAGACTAACACTTTAGTAGAGGTAAAAGGAGAAGACATAAAAGTCACCAAAGTCTTGAGAGTCGTTTTTAGTCGTCATATTAATAACAATAACATTAATAATAATAATACTAATATTACTAAATTTGCTTATATGCAAGCGCTTAATTAAGGTAACAGTTTTTTGGTTTCTTGCTTATATCTCGAAAACAGTTACTCCTATCACTTTTTAAATTTTTACTAAAATTAAAGCAAGCTGATAAAATTTTGTACAAAATAGTAATTTGCATTTTTCATGTAGGACTAACCATAAGCGAGATATAAGTTTGAAAATAATTAATATTTAAAAAAAAAGTGCTTTAACAGAAAATGTCTTGTGATTTAAAATACACTTAATTTAATGGGTCCAATACTTTATTAGAAGAAAAAGGAGGAGGCATAACAGTCACTAAAGTCTTCAGAGTCGATTTTAAATGCTGCATTTTTGTCTTTGTCTCAAACATTGAAAACTGAATTACATTTTTGTTCAGTAACAGTTACAGTTTTCTTATTGGTTTTTTGCTTATATCTCGAAAACTGTTACTCCTATAAAAATAAAAATAAATAAAATGTTTGAAAAACCGAAATTAAACTAAATTAATTAAGACTAACACTTTAGTAGAGGAAAAAAGAGAAGACATAAAAGTCACCAAAGTTTTGAGAGTCGTTTTTAGTCGTCATATTAATAACAATAACATTAATAATAATAATACTAATATTACTAAATTTGCTTATATGCAAGCGGTTAATTAAGGTAACAGTTTCTTGCTTATATCTCAAAAACAGTTACTCCTATCAATTGTTATCTTTTTACTAAAATTAAAGCTGATAAAATTTCCTACAAAATATTTATTTGCATTTTTTATGTAGGACTAACCATAAGCGAGATATAAGTTTGAAAATAATTAATATTTAAAAAAAAGTAATAATAATAATAATAGTAATAGTCACATAAGTAATAATAATAATAATACTTTTAATAAGGAAAAATGGAGCTTATTTTGTGTGTTACATGAGCGTTTTCTCATTTCTATGCAAAAGATTGGGTGTGATCTGTGTTTTTAGGCAATCTAACCCATTTTATAGTTTTTAATATTTAACAAAAATTTGCTTTAAAATAAAATGTTTGAAAAACTGAAATTAAACTAAATTAATTGTGTCTAACACTTTAGTAGAGGAAAAAGGAGGAGACATAAAAGTCACTAAAGTCTTAGAGTTGTCTTTAGTCGTCATATTAATAACAATAACATTTATAATAACAATACTAGTAGTACTAAATTTGCTTATATGCAAGCGCTTACTTAAGGTAACAGTTTTTTTGTTTTTTGCTTATATCTCGAAAACAGTTACTCCTAACAATTTTAACTTTTTCACCAAAATTAAAGGTGATAAAATTTCCTACAAAATAGTTATTTGCATTTTTTATGTAGAACTAACCATAAGCGAGATATAAGTTTGAAAATAATTAATAATTAAAAAAAAGTGTTTTAACAGAAAATGTCTTGTGATTTAAAATACACTTAATTTATTGGGTCCAATACTTTATTAGAAGAAAAAGGAGGTAACATAAAAGTCACTGAAGTCTTCAGAGTCGTTTTTAAATGCTGCATTTTTGTCTTCGTCTCAAACATTGAAAACTGAATTACATTTTTGTTCAGTAACAGTTACAGTTTTCTTATTGGTTTTTTGCTTATATCTCGAAAACAGTTACTCCTATCAAATTTTATCTTTCTTTCAAAATTAAAGCTGATAAAATTTCCAACAAAATAGTTATTTACATTTTTCTTGTAGGACCAAGAATAAACGAGTTATAGAGTTGGATATAAATAATATTTAACAAAAATTTGCTTTAAAATAAAATGCTTGAAAAACCGGAATTAAACTAAATTAATTGTGTCTAACACTTTAGTAGAGGAAAAAGGAGAAGACATAAAAGTCACTAAATGTTTCAGAGTCGTCTTTAGTCGTCATATTAATAACAATAACATTAATAATAATAATACTAATAGTACTAAATTTGCTTAGATGCAAACGCTTAATTAAGGTAACAGTTTTTTGGTTTCTTGCTTATATCTCGAAAACAGTTACTCCTATCAATTTTTATCTTTTTTTCAAAATTAAAGCTGATAAAATTTCCTACAAAATAGTTATTTGCATTTTTTTGTAGGACCAACCATAAGCGAGTTATAGAGTTGGATATAAATAATCTTTAACAAAAATTTGCTTTAAAATAAAATGTTTGAAAAACCGAAATTAAACTAAACTAAGACTAACACTTTAGTAGAGGTAAAAGGAGAAGACATAAAAGTCACCAAAGTCTTGAGAGTCGTTTTTAGTCGTCATATTAATAACAATAACATTAATAATAATAATACTAATATTACTAAATTTGCTTATATGCAAGCGCTTAATTAAGGTAACAGTTTTTTGGTTTCTTGCTTATATCTCGAAAACAGTTACTCCTATCAATTTTTAAATTTTTACTAAAATTAAAGCAAGCTGATAAAATTTTGTACAAAATAGTAATTTGCATTTTTCATGTAAGACTAACCATAAGCGAGATATAAGTTTGAAAATAATTAATATTTAAAAAAAAAAGTGCTTTAACAGAAAATGTCTTGTGATTTAAAATACACTTAATTTAATGGGTCCAATACTTTATTAGAAGAAAAAGGAGGAGGCATAACAGTCACTAAAGTCTTCAGAGTCGATTTTAAATGCTGCATTTTTGTCTTTGTCTCAAACATTGAAAACTGAATTACATTTTTGTTCAGTAACAGTTACAGTTTTCTTATTGGTTTTTTGCTTATATCTCGAAAACAGTAACTCCTATAAAAATAAAAATAAATAAAATGTTTGAAAAATCGAAATTAAACTAAATTAATTAAGACTAACACTTTAGTAGAGGAAAAAAGAGAAGACATAAAAGTCACCAAAGTCTTGAGAGTCGTTTTTAGTCGTCATATTAATAACGATAACATTAATAATAATAATACTAATATTACTAAATTTGCTTATATGCAAGCGGTTAATTAAGGTAACAGTTTCTTGCTTATATCTCAAAAACAGTTACTCCTATCAATTGTTATCTTTTTACTAAAATTAAAGCTGATAAAATTTCCTACAAAATATTTATTTGCATTTTTTATGTAGGACTAACCATAAGCGAGATATAAGTTTGAAAATAATTAATATTTAAAAAAAAGTGCTTTAACAGAAAATGTCTTGTGATTTAAAATACACTTAATTTATTGGGTCCAATACTTTATTAGAAGAAAAAGGAAGTGACATAAAAGTCACTGAAGTCTTCAGAGTCGTTTTTAAATGCTGCATTTTCGTCTTCGTCTCAAACATTGAAAACTGAATTACATTTTTGTTAAGTAACTGTAACAGTTTTCACTTTGGTTTTTTGCTTATATCTCAAAAACACCAAAATAGTTATTTACATTTTTCTTGTAGGACCAAGCATAAGCAAGTTATAGAGTTGGATATAAATAATATTAAACAAAAATTTGCTTTAAAATAAAATGTTTGAAAAACCGAAATTAAACTAAATTAATTGTGTCTAACACTTTAGTAGAGGAAAAAGGAGGAGACATAAAAGTCACTAAACTCTTCAGAATCGTCTTTAGTCGTCATATTAATAACAATAACATTAATAATAACAATACTATTAGTACTAAATTTGCTTATATGCAAGCGCTTAATTAAGGTAACAGTTTTTTTGTTGTTTGCTTATATCTCGAAAACAGTTACTCCTATCAGTTTTTACCTTTTCACCAAAATTAAAGCTGATAAAATTTCCTTCAAAATCGTTATTTGCATTTTTCATGTAGAACTAACCATAAGCAAGATATAAGTTTGAAAATAATTAATAATTAAAAAAAATGTGCTTTAACAGAAAATGTCTTGTGATTTAAAATACACTTAATTTATTGGGTCCAATACTTAATTAGAAGAAAAAGGAGGTGACAGTAAATGCTACATTTTCGTCTTCGTCTCAAACATTAAATACTGAATTACATTTTTGTTTAGTAACTGTTACAGTTTTCACTTTGGTTTTTTGCTTATATCTCAAAAACAGTTACTCCTATCAATTTTTATCTTTCCTTCAAAATTAAAGCTGATAAAATTTTATACAAAATAGTTTTTTGCATTTTTTTGTAGGACCAACTATAAGCGAGTTATAGAGTTGGATATAAATAATCTTTAACAAAAATTTGATATAAAAATAAAAAAAGATAAAAATTGATAGGAGTAACTGTTTTCGAGATATAAGCAAGAAACCAAAAAACTGTTACCTTAATTAAGCGTTTGCATATAAGCTAATTTAGTACTAATAGTATTATTATTATTAATGTTATTGTTAATAATATGACGACTAAAGACGACTCTGAAACCTTTAGTGACTTTTATGTCTTCTTCTTTTTCCTCTACTAAAGTGTTAGGCACAATTAATTTAGTTTAATTTCAGTATTTTAAACATTTTATTTTAAAGCAAATTTTTGTTAAATATTATTTATATCCATCTCTATAACTCGCTTATGCTTGGTCCTACAAGAAAAATGCAAATAACTATTTTGTAGGAAATTTTATCAGCTTTAATTTTAGTAAAAAGATAAAAATTGATAGGAGTAACTGTTTTCGAGATATAAGCAAGAAACCAAAAAACTGTTACCTTAATAAAGCGCTTGCATATAAGCAAATTTAGTACTATTAGTATTATTATTATTAATGTTATTGTTATTAAAATGACGACTAAAAACGACTCTGAAGACTTTGGTGACTTTTATGTCTTCTCCTTTTTCCTATACTAAAGTGTTAGACTCAATTAATTTAGTTTAATTTCGGTTTTTCAAACATTTTATTTTAAAGCAAATTTTTGTTGACGATTATTTATATCCAACTCTATAACTCGCTTATGGTTGGTCTTACAAAAGAAATGCAAACAACTATTTTGTAGGAAATTTTATCAGCTTTAATTTTAGTAAAAAGATAAAAATTTATAGGAGTAACTGTTTTCGAGATATAAGCAAGAAACCAAAACACTGTTATCTTAATTAAGCGTTTGCATATAAGCAAATTTAGTACTATTAGTATTATTATCATTAATGTTATTGTTATTAATATGACGACTAAAGACGACTCTGAAACCTTTAGTGACTTTTATGTCTTTTTCTTTTTCCTCTACTAAAGTGTTAGACACAATTAAATTAGTTTAATTTCAGTTTTTCAAACATTTTATTTTAAAGCAAATTTTTGTTAAATATTATTTATATCCAACTCTATAACTCGCTTATGGTTGGTCCTACAAGAAAAATGCAAATAACGATTTTGTAGGAAATTTTATCAGCTTTAATTTTGAAATAAAGATAAAAATTGATAGGAGTAACAGTTTTCGAGATATAAGCAAAAAACCAATAAGAAAACTGTAACTGTTACTGAACAAAAATGTAATTCAGTTTTCAATGTTTAAGACGAAGACGAAAATGCAGCATTTAAAATCGACTCTGAAGACTTCAGCGACTTTTATGTCACCTCCTTTTTCTTCTAATAAACTATTGGACCCAATAAATTAAGTGTATTTTAAATCCCAAGACATTTTCTGTTAAAACACTTTTTTAAAATATTAATTATTTTCAAACTTATATCTCGCTTATGGTTAGTCCTACATGAAAAATGCAAATAAGTATTTTGTAGGAAATTTTATCAGCTTTAATTTTAGTGAAAAGATAAAAATTGATAGGAGTAACTGTTTTCGAGATATAAGCAAGAAACCAAAAAACTGTTACCTCAATTAAGGGCTTACATATAAGCAAATTTAGTACTATAAACCACTCTGAAGACTTTGGTGACTTTTATGTCACCTCCTTTTTCTTCTAATAAAGTATTGAACCCATTAAATTAAGTGTATTTTAAATCACAAGACATTTTCTGTTAAAGCACTTTTTCTTTAAATATTAATTATTTTCAAACTTATATCTCGCTTATGGTTAGTTCTACATAAAAAATGCAAATAACTATTTTGTAGGAAATTTTATCAGCTTTAATTTTTGTAAAAAGATAAAAATTGATAGGAGTAACTGTTTTCGAGATATAAGCAAGAAACTGTTGCCTTAATTAAGCGCTTGCATATAAGCAAATTTAGTAATATTAGTATTATTATTATTAATGTTATTGTTATTAATATGACGACTAAAAACGACTCTCAAGATTTTGGTGACTTTGATGTCTTCTCCTTTTTCCTCTACTAATGTGTTAGTCTTAATTAATTTAGTTTAATTTCGGATTATCAAACATTTTATTTTAAAGCAAATTTTTGTTAAAGATTATTTATATCCAACTCTATAACTCGCTTATGGTTGGTCTTACAAAAAAAATGCAATTAACTATTTTGTAGGAAATTGTATCAGCTTTAATTTTGAAAAAAAGGTAAAAATTGATAGGAGTAACTGGTTTCGAGATATAAGCAAAAAACCAATAAGAAAACTGTAAGTGTTACTAAACAAAAATGTAATTCAGTTTTCAATATTTGAGACTAAGACGAAAATGCAGCATTTAAAAACAACTCTGAAAACTTCAGTGACTTTTATGTCACCTCCTTTTTCTTCTAATAAAGTATTGGACCCAATAAATTAAGTGTATTTTAAATCACAAGACATTTTCTGTTAAAGCATTTTTTTTTTAAATATTAATTATTTTCAATCATATATCTCGCTTATGGTTAGTCCTACATGAAAAATGCAAATAACTATTTTGTAGGAAATTTTATCAGCTTGAATTTTAGTAAAAAGATAAAAATTGATAGGAGTAACTGTTTTCGAGATATAAGCAAGAAACCAAAACACTGTTACCTTAATTAAGCGTTTGCATATAAGCAAATTTAGTACTATTAGTATTATTATTATTATTAATGTTATTGTTATTAATATGACAACTAAAGACAACTCTGAAACCTTTAGTGACTTTTATGCCTTTTCCTTTTTTCTCTACTAAAGTGTTAGACACAGTTAAATTAGTTTAATTTCAGTTTTTCAAACATTTTATTTTAAAGCAAATTTTTGTTAAATATTATTTATATCCAACTCTATAACTCGCTTATTGTTGGTCCTACAAGAAAAATGCAAATAACTATTTTGTAGGAAATTTTATCAGCTTTAATTTTGAAAGAAAAATAAAAATTGATAGGAGTAACTGTTTTCGAGATATAAGCAAAAAACCAATAAGAAAACTGTGACTGTTACTGAACAAAAATGTAATTCGGTTTTCAATGTTTGAGACGAAGACGAAACTGCAGCATTTAAAAACGACTCTGAAGACTTCAGTGACTTTTATGTCACTTCCTTTTTCTTCTAATAAAGTATTGGACCCAATAAATTAAGTGTATTTTAAATCACAAGACATTTTCTGTTAAAGCACTTTTTTTTTAAATATTAATTATTTTCAATCATATATCTCGCTTATGGTTAGTCCTTCATGAAAAATGCAAATAACTATTTTGTAGGAAATTTTATCAGCTTGAATTTTAGTAAAAAGATAAAAATTGATAGGAGTAACTGTTTTCGAGATATAAGCAAGAAACCAAAACACTGTTACCTTAATTAAGCGTTTGCATATAAGCAAATTTAGTACTATTAGTATTATTATTATTAATGTTATTGTTATTAATATGACAACTAAAGACAACTCTGAAACCTTTAGTGACTTTTATGTCTTTTCCTTTTTTCTCTACTAAAGTGTTAGACACAGTTAAATTAGTTTAATTTCCGTTTTTCAAACATTTTATTTTAAAGCAAATTTTTGTTAAATATTATTTATATCCAACTCTATAACTCGCTTATGGTTGGTCCTACAAGAAAAATGCAAATAACTATTTTGTAGAATATTTTATCAGCTTTAATTTTGAAGGAAAGACAAAAATTCATAGGAGTAACTGTTTTCGAGATATAAGCAAGAAACCAAAAAACTGTTACCTTAATAAAGCGCTTGCATATAAGCAGATTTAGTACTATTAGTATTATTATTATTAATGTTATTGTTATTAATATGACGACTAAAAACGATTCTGAAGACTTTGGTGACTTTTATGTATTTTTCTTTTTTCTCTACTAAAGTGTTGGACACAATTAATTTAGTTTAATTTCAGTATTTCAAACATTTTATTTTTAAGCAAGTTTTTGTTAAATATTATTTATATCCAACTTTATAACTCGCTTATGGTTGGTCTTACAAGAAAAATGCAAATAACTATTTTGTAGGAAATGTTATCAGCTTTAATTTTGAAAGAAAGATAAAAATTGATAGGAGTAACTGTTTTTGAGATATAAGCAAAAAACCAAAGTAAAAACTGTTACCGTTTCAGAACAAAATTTAGTACTATTAGTATTATTATTATTAATGTTATTGTTATTAATATGACAACTAAAGACAACTCTGAAACCTTTAGTGACTTTTATGTCTTTTTCCTTTTCCTCTACTAAAGTGTTAGACTCAATTAATTTAGTTTAATTTCGGTTTTTCAAACATTTTATTTTAAAGCAAATTTTTGTTAAATATTATTTATATCCAACTCTATAACTCGCTTATGGTTGGTCCTACAAGAAAAATGCAAATAACTATTTTGTAGGAAATTTTATCAGCTTTAATTTTGACAGAAAGATAAAAATTGATAGGAGTAACTGTTTTCGAGATATAAGCAAAAAACCAATAAAAAAACTGTGACTGTTACTGAACAAAAATGTAATTCAGTTTTCAATGTTTGAGACGAAGACGAAACTGCAGCATTTAAAAACGACTCTGAAGACTTCAGTGACTTTTATGTCACTTCCTTTTTCTTCTAATAAAGTATTGGACCCAATAAATTAAGTGTATTTTAAATCACAAGACATTTTCTGTTAAAGCACTTTTTTTTAAATATTAATTATTTTCAATCATATATCTCGCTTATGGTTAGTCCTACATGAAAAATGCAAATAACTATTTTGTAGGAAATTTTATCAGCTTGAATTTTAGTAAAAAGATAAAAATTGATAGGAGTAACTGTTTTTGAGATATAAGCAAGAAACCAAAACACTGTTACCTTAATTAAGCGTTTGCATATAAGCAAATTTAGTACTATTAGTATTATTATTATTAATGTTATTGTTATTAATATGACAACTAAAGACAACTCTGAAACCTTTAGTGACTTTTATGTCTTTTTCTTTTTCCTCTACTCAAGTGTTAGACTCAATTAATTTAGTTTAATTTCGGTTTTTCAAACATTTTATTTTAAAGCAAATTTTTGTTAAATATTATTTATATCCAACTCTATAACCCGCTTATGGTTGGTCCTACAAAAAAATGCAAATAACTATTTTGTAGGAAATTTTATCAGCTTTAATTTTGAAAAAAAGATAAAAATTGATAGGAGTAACTGTTTTCGAGATATAAGCAAGAAACCAAAAAAATGTTACGTTAATTAAGCGTTTGCATATAAGCAAATTTAGTACTATTAGTATTATTATTATTAATGTTATTGTTATTAATATGACGACTAAAGACGACTCTGAAACATTTAGTGACTTTTATGTCTTCTCCTTTTTCCTCTACTAAAGTGTTAGACACAATTAATTTAGTTTAATTCCGGTTTTTCAAGCATTTTATTTTAAAGCAAATTTTTGTTAAATATTATTTATATCCAACTCTATAACTCGTTTATGCTTGGTCCTACAAAAAAAATGTAAATAACTATTTTGTTGGAAATTTTATCAGCTTTAATTTTAAAAGAAAGATAAAATTTGATAGGAGTAACTGTTTTCGAGATATAAGCAAAAAACCAATAAGAAAACTGTAACTGTTACTGAATAAAAATGCAATTCAGTTTTCAAAGTTTGAGACTAAGTCAAAAATGCAGCATTTAAAGACGACTCTGAAGACTTCAGTGACTTTTATGTCACCTCCTTTTTCTTCTAATAAAGTATTGGACCCAACAAATTAAGTGTATTTTAAATCACAAGACATTTTCTGTTAAAACACTTTTTTTTAATTAATAATTATTTTCAAACTTATATCTCGCTTATGGTTAGTTCTACATGAAAAATGCAAATAACTATTTTGTAGGAAATTTTATCACCTTTAATTTTGGTGAAAAAGTAAAATATGATAGGAGTAACTGTTTTCGAGATATAGGCAAAAAACAAAAAAACTGTTATCTTAATTAAGTGCTTGCATATAAGCAAATTTAGTACTACTAGTATTGTTATTATAAATGTTATTGTTATTAATATGACGACTAAAGACAACTTTAAGACTTTAGTGACTTTTATGTCTCCTCCTTTTTCCTCTACTAAAGTGTTAGACACAATTAATTTAGTTTAATTTCGGTTTTTCAAACATTTTATTTTAAAGCAAATTTTTGTTAAATATTAAAAACTATAAATTGGCATAGATTGCCTAAAAACACAGATCACACATGATCTTTTGCATAAAAATGAGAAAACGCTCATGTAACACACAAAATAAGCTCCATTTTTCCTTTTTAAAAGTATTATTATTATTATTACTTTTGTTACTATTACTATTATTATTATTATTATTATTATTATTATTGTTATTATTATTATTATTATTATTATTATTATTATTATTATTATTATTATTAAAAACTTATATTAAACAGACAGAAAACGTCGTATTCTGACACAACTTAAAACACAGATCACACATGATCTTTTGCATAGAAATGAGAAAACGCTCATATAACACAAAATAAGCTTCATTTTGGCTTAGAAAACTAAGCTTACTTTTACTACTACTATTATTTTTATTATTATTATTACTATTATTATTATTATTATTATTATTATTATTATTATTATTATTATTATTATTATTATAATTATTAATATTATTATTATTAAAGACCGATTATAACTTTTGTATAGTAAATGTTTTTATACCAGTTTTAAAATGAGTTATTAATTTTAGACAATTTCTTGCCTAAAAACACAGATCACAAATGATCTCTTGCATAGAAATGAGAAAACGCTCAGATAACACAAAATAAGCATCATTTTTGCTTAGAAAAACTAAGCTTTAATTTAGAAAGAAATTTATTATTATAAGTATTATTATCATTATTATTATTAATATTATTATTATTATTATTATTGTTTCTTTTATTACTATTATTATTATTATTATTATTATTATTATTATTATTATTATTATTATTATTATTATTAACTTTGGTATAGTAAATGTTTTTATACCAGTTTTAAAATGAGTCATTAATTTTATTCAATTTCTTGCCTAAAAACACAGATCACAGATGATCTCTTGCATAGAAATGAGAAAACGCTCATATAACACACAAAATAAGCATCATTTTTGCTTAGAAAAACTAAGCTTTAATTTAGAAAGAAATTCATTATTATAAGCATTATTATTATTATTATTATTATTATTATTATTATTATTATTTCTTTTATTACTATTATTATTATTATTATTATTACTATTATTATTATTATTATTACTATTATTATTATTATTATTATTGTTATTATTATTATTATTATTAACTTTTGTATAGTAAATGTTTTTATACCAGTTTTAAAATGAGTTATTAATTTTAGACAATTTCTTGCCTAAAAATACAGATCACAGATGATTTCTTGCATAGAAATGAGAAAGCGCTCATATAACACACAAAATAAGCTTCATTTTTGCTTAGAAAACTAAGCTTACTTTTATTTCTATTATTATTTTTATTATTATTATTATTATTATTATTATTATTATTATTATTATTATTATTGTTATTATTATTATTATTATTATTATTATTGTTATTATTATTATTATTATTATTAAAAACTTATATTAAACAGACAGAAAACGTCGTATTCTGACACAAAAAAACGAATTACGTTATAGACTTGACGAGAACGGCGTATCTCGGACTCTTATAGGACTCTTATAGGGTCAAAAATTATCAGTTTGGATTAAAACAAATTATTTTTGTTGACTCTCAGTCTGAATTGTTCATCAGTTCAAACAAAAACGGCTTACTTTAGACGATCTTTTGCTTTGAACAAGAAAACTTACATCGAACAGACTAAAAACGTATTAATCTGGCATAAAAGAGCAATTTATGTATCACTTTGGATAAAGACAGCTAATCCTATTCGTTTCATTGCTTAAAATAGACAAAATTGTTAATAAATCTAACAAAAACGCTGTATTCTAGCACAAAATACTAATTACATTATAGTTTCGACGAGAATAGCTTATTTGGAATGATTCTATGCTTCCAAACGAGTAAATTTTTAATAAACAGATGCCAAACATCATGTTTTGTCCTATAAAGACATTTTATATTGCAGTTTGTATTAAAACAAAATATTTTCGTTGATTCTTTGTTAGTGAATTTTAGTAAAAAGATAAAAATTGATAGGAGTAACTGTTTTCGAGATATAAGCAAGAAACCAAAACACTGTTACCTTAATTAAGCGTTTGCATATAAGCAAATTTAGTACTATTAGTATTATTATTATTAATGTTATTGTTATTAATATGACAACTAAAGACAACTCTGAAACCTTTAGTGACTTTTATGTCTTTTCCTTTTTTCTCTACTAAAGTGTTAGACACAGTTAAATTAGTTTAATTTCAGTTTTTCAAGCATTTTATTTTAAAGCAAATTTTTGTTAAATATTATTTATATCCAACTCTATAACTCGCTTATGGTTGGTCCTACAAGAAAAATGCAAATAACTATTTTGTAGAATATTTTATCAGCTTTAATTTTGAAAGAAAGACAAAAATTCATAAGAGTAACTGTTTTCGAGATATAAGCAAGAAACCAAAAAACTGTTACCTTAATAAAGCGCTTGCATATAAGCAGATTTAGTACTATTAGTATTATTATTATTAATGTTATTGTTATTAATATGACGACTAAAAACGATTCTGAAGACTTTGGTGACTTTTATGTCTTTTTCTTTTTTCTCTACTAAAGTGTTAGACACAATTAATTTAGTTTAATTTCAGTATTTCAAACATTTTATTTTTAAGCAAGTTTTTGTTAAATATTATTTATATCCAACTTTATAACTCGCTTATGGTTGGTCCTACAAGAAAAATGCAAATAACTATTTTGTAGGAAATTTTATCAGCTTTAATTTTGAAAAAAAGATAAAAATTGATAGGAGTAACTGTTTTCGAGATATAAGCAAAAAACCAAAGTAAAAACTGTTACCGTTTCAGAACAAAAATGTAATTCAGTTTTCAATGTTTGAGACGAAGACGAAAATGCAGCATTTAAAATCGACTCTGAAGACTTCAGTGACTTATATGTCACCCCCTTTTTTTTTAATAAAATATTTGACCTAATAAATTAAGTGTATTTTAAATCACAAGACATTTTCTGTTAAAGCACTTCTTTTTTAAATATTAATTATTTTCAATCTTATATCTCGCTTATGGTTAGTCCTACATAAAAAATGCAAATAACTATTTTGTAGGAAATTTTATCAGCTTGAATTTTAGTAAAAAGATAAAAATTGATAGGAGTAACTGTTTTCGAGATATGAGCAAGAAACCAAAACACTGTTACCTTAATTAAGCGTTGGCATATAAGCAAATTTAGTACTATTAGTATTATTATTATTAATGTTATTGTTATTAATATGACGATTAAAGACAACTTTGAAACCTTTAATGACTTTTATGTCTTCTTCTTTTTCCTCTACTAAAGTGTTAGACACAATTAAATTAGTTTAATTTCAGTTTTTCAAACATTTTATTTTAAAGCAAATTTTTGTTAAATATTATTTATATCCAACTCTATAACTCGCTTATGGTTGGTCCTACAAGAAAAATGCAAATAACTATTTTGTAGGAAATTTTATCAGCTTTAATTTTGATAGAAAGATAAAAATTGATAGGAGTAACTGTTTTCGAGATATAAGCAAAAAACCAATAAGAAAACTGTGACTGTTACTGAACAAAAATGTAATTCAGTTTTCAATGTTTGAGACGAAGACGAAACTGCAGCATTTAAAAACGACTCTGAAGACTTCAGTGACTTTTATGTCACTTCCTTTTTCTTCTAATAAAGTATTGGACCCAATAAATTAAGTGTATTTTAAATCACAAGACATTTTCTGTTAAAGCACTTTTTTTTTAAATATTAATTATTTTCAATCATATATCTCGCTTATGGTTAGTCCTACATGAAAAATGCAAATAACTATTTTGTAGGAAATTTTATCAGCTTGAATTTTAGTAAAAAGATAAAAATTGATAGGAGTAACTGTTTTCGAGATATAAGCAAGAAACCAAAACACTGTTACCTTAATTAAGCGTTTGCATATAAGCAAATTTAGTACTATTAGTATTATTATTATTAATGTTATTGTTACTAATATGACAACTAAAGACAACTCTGAAACCTTTAGTGACTTTTATGTCTTTTTCTTTTTCCTCTACTAAAGTGTTAGACTCAATTAATTTAGTTTAATTTCGGTTTTTCAAACATTTTATTTTAAAGCAAATTTTTGTTAAATATTATTTATATCCAACTCTATAACTCGCTTATGGTTGGTCCTACAAAAAAATGCAAATAACTATTTTGTAGGAAATTTTATCAGCTTTAATTTTGAAAAAAAGATGAAAATTGATAGGAGTAACTGTTTTCGAGATATAAGCAAGAAACCAAAAAAATGTTACGTTAATTAAGCGTTTGCATATAAGCAAATTTAGTACTATTAGTATTATTATTATTAATGTTATTGTTATTAATATGACGATTAAAGACAACTTTGAAACCTTTAGTGACTTTTATGTCTTCTTCTTTTTCCTCTACTAAAGTGTTAGACACAATTAATTTAGTTTAATTCCGGTTTTTCAAGCATTTTATTTTAAAGCAAATTTTTGTTAAATATTATTTATATCCAACTCTATAACTCGTTTATGCTTGGTCCTACAAGAAAAATGTAAATAACTATTTTGTTGGAAATTTTATCAGCTTTAATTTTGAAAGTAAGATAAAATTTGATAGGAGTAACTGTTTTCGAGATATAAGCAAAAAACCAATAAAAAAACTGTAACTGTTACTGAACAAAAATGTAATTCAGTTTTCAATGTTTGTGACGAAGTCAAAAATGCAGCATTTAAAAACGACTCTGAAGACTTCAGTGACTTTTATGTCACCTCCTTTTTCTTCTAATAAAGTATTGGACCCAACAAATTAAGTGTATTTTAAATCACAAGACATTTTCTGTTAAAACACGTTTTTTTAATTAATAATTATTTTCAAACTTATATCTCGCTTATGGTTAGTTCTACATGAAAAATGCAAATAACTATTTTGTAGGAAATTTTATCACCTTTAATTTTGGTGAAAAAGTAAAAATTGATAGGAGTAACTGTTTTCGAGATATAGGCAAAAAACAAAAAAACTGTTACCTTAATTAAGCGCTTGCATATAAGCAAATTTAGTACTACTAGTATTGTTATTATAAATGTTATTGTTATTAATATGACGACTAAAGACAACTTTAAGACTTTAGTGACTTTTATGTCTCTCCTTTTTCCTCTACTAAAGTGTTAGACACAATTAATTTAGTTTAATTTCGGTTTTTCAAACATTTTATTTTAAAGCAAATTTTTGTTAAATATTAAAAACTATAAAATGGCTTAGATTGCCTAAAAACACAGATCACACATGATCTTTTGCATAAAAATGAGAAAACGCTCATGTAACACACAAAATAATCTCCATTTTTCCTTTTTAAAAGTATTATTATTATTATTACTTTTGTTACTATTACTATTATTATTATTATTATTATTATTATTGTTATTATTATTATTATTATTATTATTATTATTATTATTATTATTATTATTAAAAACTTATATTAAACAGACAGAAAACGTCGAATTCTGACACAACTTAAAACACAGATCACACATGATCTTTTGCATAGAAATGAGAAAACGCTCATATAACACAAAATAAGCTTCATTTTGGCTTAGAAAACTAAGCTTACTTTTACTACTACTATTATTTTTATTTTTATTATTATTATTATTATTACTATTATTTTTATTATTATTATTACTATTATTATTATTATTATTATTATTATTATTATTATCATTATTATTATTATTATTATTAACTTTTGTATAGTAAATGTTTTTATACCAGTTTTAAAATGAGTTATTAATTTTATTCAATTTCTTGCCTAAAAACACAGATCACAGATGATTTCTTGCATAGAAATGAGAAAGCGCTCATATAACACACAAAATAAGCTTCATTTTTGTTTAGAAAACTAAGCTTACTTTTATTTCTATTATTATTTTTATTATTATTATTATTATTATTATTATTATTATTATTATTATTATTATTATTATTATTATTGTTATTATTATTATTATTAACTTTTGTATAGTAAATGTTTTTATACCAGTTTTAAAATGAGTTATTAATTTTAGACAATTTCTTGCCTAAAAACACAGATCACAGATGATTTCTTGCATAGAAATGAGAAAGCGCTCATATAACACACAAAATAAGCTTCATTTTTGCTTAGAAAACTAAGCTTACTTTTATTTCTATTATAATTTTTATTATTATTATTATTATTATTATTATTATTATTATTATTATTATTATTATTATTATTATTATTATTGTTATTATTATTATTATTAACTTTTGTATAGTAAATGTTTTTATACCAGTTTTAAAATGAGTTATTAATTTTAGACAATTTCTTGCCTAAAAATACAGATCACAGATGATTTCTTGCATAGAAATGAGAAAGCGCTCATATAACACACAAAATAAGCATCATTTTTGCTTAGAAAAACTAAGCTTTAATTTAGAAAGAAATTCATTATTATAAGTATTATTATCATTATTATTATTATTATTATTATTATTATTATTATTATTTCTTTTATTACTATTATTATTATTATTATTATTATTATTATTATTATTACTATTATTATTATTATTATTATTATTATTATTATTATTATTATTATTATTATTATTATTATTATTATTATTATTATTATTATTATTATTAACTTTTGTATAGTAAATGTTTTTATACCAGTTTTAAAATGAGTTATTAATTTTATTCAATTTCTTGCCTAAAAACACAGATCACAGATGATCTCTTGCATAGAAATGAGAAAACGCTCATATAACACACAAAATAAGCATCATTTTTGCTTAGAAAAACTAAGCTTTAATTTAGAAAGAAATTCATTATTATAAGAATTATTATCATTATTATTATTATTATTATTATTATTATTATTATTATTATTATTTCTTTTATTACTATTATTATTATTATTATTATTATTATTATTACTATTACTATTATTATTATTATTATTATTATTATTATTATTATTATTATTATTATTATTATTATTAACTTTTGTGTAGTAAATGTTTTTATACCAGTTTTAAAATGAGTTATTAATTTTAGACAATTTCTTGCCTAAAAATACAGATCACAGATGATTTCTTGCATAGAAATGAGAAAGCGCTCATATAACACACAAAATAAGCTTCATTTTTGCTTAGAAAACTAAGCTTACTTTTATTTCTATTATTTTTATTATTATTATTATTATTATTATTATTATTATTATTATTATTATTATTATTATTATTATTATTATTATTATTATTATTATTATTATTATTATTGTTATTATTATTATTATTATTATTATTATTATTGTTATTATTATTATTATAATTAAAAACTTATATTAAACAGACAGAAAACGTCGTATTCTGACACAAAAAAACGAATTACGTTATAGACTTGACGAGAACGGCGTATCTCGGACTCTTATAGGACTCTTATAGGGTCAAAAATTATCAGTTTGGATTAAAACAAATTATTTTTGTTGACTCTCAGTCTGAATTGTTCATCAGTTCAAACAAAAACGGCTTTCTTTAGACGATCTTTTGCTTTGAACAAGAAAGCACAAAATACTAATTACATTATAGTTTCGACGAGAATAGCTTATTTGGAATGATTCTATGCTTCCAAACGAGTAAATTTTTAATAAACAGATGCCAAACATCATGTTTTGTCCTATAAAGACATTTTATATTGCAGTTTGTATTAAAACAAAATATTTTCGTTGATTCTTTGTTAGAAGCAGCAAACCTAACATTAAAGAATCTGAAAACTTTGTATTCGGACACAAACCACCGAATTTTGTTTCAGTTTAGACAAAAACGGTTGATTTTCGACAATATTTTGCTTTGAACAAGAAAGCATATATCAAACTGACTAAAAACGTCTTATTTTAGCACAAAACAAAAGATTTGCGTTATAGTCTTAAAGCTGATTCATGCCACAGTTTGGATAAAAACCAATTATTTTTGTTAATTCATTGTTACAAACAAGAAACCTTACATCAAAGAAACTGAAAACCCCTTATTTAGGCACAGAAATTCGAATTACGTTTCAGTCTGGACAAAAACTGCTTATTTTAGACGATCCTTTGTTTTGAACACGAAAACTTACATTAAAAAGATTAAAAACGTCTTATTCTGGCTGAAAACTGCAAATTATATATTACTCTAGATAAAAGCAATTTATCCTGATTACTCCTTTACTTAGAATAGAGTAAACTTGTATAAAACTTAATGAAAACTTTAAATTTCGTCTCAAAGAAATAATTTACGTTATAGTTTTGACCAGCACTGTTTATTTCAAACGAAATTATGATTCGAAACTAATGAACTTTTATGGGGCAGATGCAAAACCACATATTACCATATAAAGCGTTGTTTTAAAGCAAAGTATTACCTTTTGCAACAAGAAATTTCACGTCAAAGAAACTGAAAACTTTGTATCCATACATAAATATCTAATTACGTATCAGTTTAGGCAAATACAGCTTATTTTAAACGATTCCTTGCTATAAACAAGAAAAATTTCATCAAGCATATTGAAAACGTCTTATTCTCGAAAATAAGAGCAAATTATGTATCAGTTTTAACAAAAGCGGATTACTCTGTTTGATTCTATGCTTAGAGTTGAGTAAACTACTATAAAACGTAATGAAAACTCTATATTCAAGCTCAAAAGAACAAATTACGTTATAGTTTTGACAAAAAAAAATATTTCGGACGATTACATACTTCGAAGTAAGCAAACTTTAATTGAACATGTGCAAAAGCTAATACTTTGCTTTAAAATAATGATTTATGTGGTAATATGGTATTTTGCATCTGTCCTATAAAAGTTTACTCGTTTCGCTCCATTGAATCATTCGAAATAAATTATTTTGACACAACAACAACCCAAATAATTTGTTTTTGTTTAAACTGTAACATAAGTCGCTTTTATAAAACGAACTAAGACGTTTGGCATCTGCTTAGTGAAAGTTTTCTCGTTTGGGGGCATAAAATCGTTTGAAATTAACAGTTCTAGTCAAAACTATTACGTAAATTATTTCTTAGTGTCACTTTAAAGATTTGCGTTATAGTCTTGACGAGAACTGTTAATTTCAAACGATTCTATGCTTTGAAACCAGTATACTTTCACTGAACAGAGGCAAAACGTCTGATTTCGCCTTTAAAAAACGATTTATGTTACAGTTTGGATTAAAACCAATGATTTTCGTTTATTCATTGTTACAAACAAGACACCTTACATCAAAGAAACTGAAAACCTCTTATTCAGGCCCAGAAAATCAAATTACGTTTCAGTCTGGACACAAATTGCTTATTTTAGACGATTCTTTCTTTTGAACACGAAAACTTACATTAAAAAGATTAAAAACGTCTTATTCTGGCTCAAAACTGCAAATTATGTATTACTTTGGATAAAAGCAGTTTATCCTGATTACTCCTTTGCTTAGAATAGAGCAAACTTGTATAAAACTTAATGAAAACTTTAAATTTCGTCTCAAAGAAATAATTTACGTTATAGTTTTGACCAGAACTGTTAATTTCAAACGATTTTATGCCCCCAAACGAAAAAACTTTCACTAAACAGATGCCAAACGTCTTAGTTCGTTTTATAAAAACGACATGTTACAGTTTAAACAAAAAAATTATTTTCGTTGTTGTATCAAAATAATTTATTTCGAATGATTCAATGGAGCGAAACGAGTAAACTTTTATAGGACAGATGCAAAATACCATATTACCACATAAATCGTTATTTTAAAGCAAAGTATTAGCTTTTGCACTTGTTCAATTAAAGTTTGCTTACTTCGAAATATGTAGTCGTCCGAAATAATTTTTTTTTGTCAAAACTATAACGTAATTTGTTCTTTTGAGCTTGAATATAGAGTTTTCATTACGTTTTATAGTAGTTTACTCTACTCTAAGCATAGAATCAAACAGAGTAATCCGCTTTTGTTAAAACTGATACATAATTTGCTCTTATTTTCGAGAATAAGACATTTTCAATATGTTTGATAAAATTTTTCTTGTTTATAGCAAGGAATCGTTTAAAATAAGCTGTATTTGCCTAAACTGATACGTAATTCGATATTTGTGCATGGATACGAAGTTTTCAGTTTCTTTGACGTGAAATTTCTTGTTGCAAAAGGTAATACTTTGCTTTAAAACAACGCTTTATATGGTAATATGTGGGTTTGCATCTGCCCCATAAAAGTTCATTAGTTTCGAATCATAATTTCGTTTGAAATAAACAGTGCTGGTCAAAACTATAACGTAAATTATTTCTTTGAGACGAAATTTAAAGTTTTCATTAAGTTTTATACAAGTTTACTCTATTCTAAGTAAAGGAGTAATCAGGATAAATTGCTTTTATCTAGAGTAATATATAATTTGCAGTTTTCAGCCAGAATAAGACGTTTTTAATCTTTTTAATGTAAGTTTTCGTGTTCAAAACAAAGGATCGTCTAAAATAAGCAGTTTTTGTCCAGACTGAAACGTAATTCGAATTTCTGTGCCTAAATAAGGGGTTTTCAGTTTCTTTGATGTAAGGTTTCTTGTTTGTAACAATGAATTAACAAAAATAATTGGTTTTTATCCAAACTGTGGCATGAATCAGCTTTAAGACTATAACGCAAATCTTTTGTTTTGTGCTAAAATAAGACGTTTTTAGTCAGTTTGATATAAGCTTTCTTGTTCAAAGCAAAATATTGTCGAAAATCAACCGTTTTTGTCTAAACTGAAACAAAATTCGGTGGTTTGTGTCCGAATACAAAGTTTTCAGATTCTTTAATGTTAGGTTTGCTGCTTCTAACAAAGAATCAACGAAAATATTTTGTTTTAATACAAACTGCAATATAAAATGTCTTTATAGGACAAAACATGATGTTTGGCATCTGTTTATTAAAAATTTACTCGTTTGGAAGCATAGAATCATTCCAAATAAGCTATTCTCGTCGAAACTATAATGTAATTAGTATTTTGTGCTAGAATACAGCGTTTTTGTTAGATTTATTAACAATTTTGTCTATTTTAAGCAATGAAACGAATAGGATTAGCTGCCTTTATTCAAAGTGATACATAAATGGCTCTTTTATGCCAGATTAATACGTTTTTAGTCTGTTTGATGTAAGTTTTCTTGTTCAAAGCAAAAGATCGTCTAAAGTAAGCCGTTTTTGTTTGAACTGATGAACAATTCAGACTGAGAGTCAACAAAAATAATTTGTTTTAATCCAAACTGATAATTTTTGACCCTATAAGAGTCCTATAAGAGTCCGAGATACGCCGTTCTCGTCAAGTCTATAACGTAATTCGTTTTTTTGTGTCAGAATACGACGTTTTCTGTCTGTTTAATATAAGTTTTTAATAATAATAATAATAATAACAATAATAATAATAATAATAATAATAACAATAACAATAATAATAATAATAATAATAATAATAATAATAATAATAATAATAATAAAAATAATAATAGAAATAAAAGTAAGCTTAGTTTTCTAAGCAAAAATGAAGCTTATTTTGTGTGTTATATGAGCGCTTTCTCATTTCTATGCAAGAAATCATCTGTGATCTGTATTTTTAGGCAAGAAATTGTCTAAAATTAATAACTCATTTTAAAACTGGTATAAAAACATTTACTATACAAAAGTTAATAATAATAATAATAATAATAATAATAATAATAATAATAATAATAATAATGATAATAATACTTATAATAATAAATTTCTTTCTAAATTAAAGCTTAGTTTTTCTAAGCAAAAATGATGCTTATTTTGTGTTATCTGAGCGTTTTCTCATTTCTATGCAAGAGATCATCTGTGATCTGTGTTTTTAGGCAAGAAATTGTCTAAAATTAATAACTCATTTTAAAACTGGTATAAAAACATTTACTATACAAAAGTTATAATCGGTCTTTAATAATAATAATATTAATAATAATAATAATAATAATGATAATAATACTTATAATAATGAATTTCTTTCTAAATTAAAGCTTAGTTTTTCTAAGCAAAAATGATGCTTATTTTGTGTGTTATATGAGCGTTTTCTCATTTCTATGCAAGAGATCATCTGTGATCTGTGTTTTTAGGCAAGAAATTGAATAAAATTAATAACTCATTTTAAAACTGGTATAAAAACATTTACTATACAAAAGTTAATAATAATAATAATAATAATAATAATAATAATAATAATAATAATAATAATAATAATAATGATAATAATACTTATAATAATAAATTTCTTTCTAAATTAAAGCTTAGTTTTTCTAAGCAAAAATGATGCTTATTTTGTGTTATCTGAGCGTTTTCTCATTTCTATGCAAGAGATCATCTGTGATCTGTGTTTTTAGGCAAGAAATTGTCTAAAATTAATAACTCATTTTAAAACTGGTATAAAAACATTTACTATACAAAAGTTATAATCGGTCTTTAATAATAATAATATTAATAATAATAATAATAATAATAATAATAATAATAATAATAATAATAATAATAATAATAATAATAATAATAATAATAATAATAATAATAATAATAATAATAATAATAATAATAGTAATAATAATAATAAAAATAATAGTAATAATAATAATAATAATAAAAATAAAAATAATAGTAGTAGTAAAAGTAAGCTTAGTTTTCTAAGCCAAAATGAAGCTTATTTTGTGTTATATGAGCGTTTTCTCATTTCTATGCAAAAGATCATGTGTGATCTGTGTTTTAAGTTGTGTCAGAATACGACGTTTTCTGTCTGTTTAATATAAGTTTTTAATAATAATAATAATAATAATAATAATAATAATAATAATAATAATAATAATAATAATAATAATAATAATAATAATAATAATAATAATAATAATAATAATAATAATAATAATAACAATAATAATAATAATAATAATAATAATAATAATAATAGTAATAGTAACAAAAGTAATAATAATAATAATACTTTTAAAAAGGAAAAATGGAGCATATTTTGTGTGTTACATGAGCGTTTTCTCATTTTTATGCAAAAGATCATGTGTGATCTGTGTTTTTAGGCAATCTAAGCCATTTTATAGTTTTTAATATTTAACAAAAATTTGCTTTAAAATAAAATGTTTGAAAAACCGAAATTAAACTAAATTAATTGTGTCTAACACTTTAGTAGAGGAAAAAGGAGGAGACATAAAAGTCACTAAAGTCTTAAAGTTGTCTTTAGTCGTCATATTAATAACAATAACATTTATAATAACAATACTAGTAGTACTAAATTTGCTTATATGCAAGCGCTTAATTAAGGTAACAGTTTTTTTGTTTTTTGCCTATATCTCGAAAACAGTTACTCCTATCAATTTTTACTTTTTCACCAAAATTAAAGGTGATAAAATTTCCTACAAAATAGTTATTTGCATTTTTCATGTAGAACTAACCATAAGCGAGATATAAGTTTGAAAATAATTATTAATTAAAAAAAAGTGTTTTAACAGAAAATGTCTTGTGATTTAAAATACACTTAATTTGTTGGGTCCAATACTTTATTAGAAGAAAAAGGAGGTGACATAAAAGTCACTGAAGTCTTCAGAGTCGATTTTAAATGCTGCATTTTCGTCTTCGTCTCAAACATTGAAAACTGAATTACATTTTTGTTCTGAAACGGTAACAGTTTTTACTTTGGTTTTTTGCTTATATCTCGAAAACAGTTACTCCTATCAATTTTTATCTTTCTTTCAAAATTAAAGCTGATAACATTTCTTACAAAATAGTTATTTGCATTTTTCTTGAAGGACCAACCATAAGCGAGTTATAAAGTTGGATATAAATAATATTTAACAAAAACTTGCTTAAAAATAAAATGTTTGAAATACTGAAATTAAACTAAATTAATTGTGTCTAACACTTTAGTAGAGAAAAAAGAAAAAGACATAAAAGTCACCAAAGTTTTCAGAATCGTTTTTAGTCGTCATATTAATAACAATAACATTAATTATAATAATACTAATAGTACTAAATCTGCTTATATGCAAGCGCTTTATTAAGGTAACAGTTTTTTGGTTTCTTGCTTATATCTCGAAAACAGTTACTCCTATGAATTTTTGTCTTTCTTTCAAAATTAAAGCTGATAAAATATTCTACAAAATAGTTATTTGCATTTTTCTTGTAGGACCAACCATAAGCGAGTTATGGAGTTGGATATAAATAATATTTAACAAAAATTTGCTTTAAAATAAAATGTTTGAAAAACTGAAATTAAACTAATTTAACTGTGTCTAACACTTTAGTAGAGAAAAAAGGAAAAGACATAAAAGTCACTAAAGGTTTTAGAGTTGTCTTTAGTTGTCATATTAATAACAATAACATTAATAATAATAATACTAATAGTACTAAATTTGCTTATATGCAAACGCTTAATTAAGGTAACAGTGTTTTGGTTTCTTGCTTATATCTCGAAAACAGTTACTCCTATCAATTTTTATCTTTTTACCAAAATTCAAGCTGATAAAATTTCCTACAAAATAGTTATTTGCATTTTTCATGTAGGACTAACCATAAGCGAGATATATGATTGAAAATAATTAATATTTTAAAAAAAAGTGCTTTAACAGAAAATGTCTTGTGATTTAAAATACACTTAATTTATTGGGTCCAATACTTTATTAGAAGAAAAAGGAAGTGACATAAAAGTCACTGAAGTCTTCAGAGTCGTTTTTAAATGCTGCAGTTTCGTCTTCGTCTCAAACATTGAAAACCGAATTACATTTTTGTTCAGTAACAGTCACAGTTTTCTTATTGGTTTTTTGCTTATATCTCGAAAACAGTTACTCCTATGAATTTTTGTCTTTCTTTCAAAATTAAAGCTGATAAAATATTCTACAAAATAGTTATTTGCATTTTTCTTGTAGGACCAACCATAAGCGAGTTATAGAGTTGGATATAAATAATATTTAACAAAAATTTGCTTTAAAATAAAATGTTTGAAAAACTGAAATTAAACTAATTTAATTGTGTCTAACACTTTAGTAGAGGAAAAAGAAAAAGACATAAAAGTCACTAAAGGTTTCAAAGTTGTCTTTAATTGTAATATTAATAACAATAACATTAATAATAATAATACTAATAGTACTAAATTTGCTTATATGCAAACGCTTAATTAAGGTAACAGTATTTTGGTTTCTTGCTTATATCTCGAAAACAGTTACTCCTATCAATTTTTATCTTTTTACTAAAATTAAAGCTGATAAAATTTCCTACAAAATAGTTAATTGCATTTTTAATGTAGGACTAACCATAAGCGAGATATAAGTTTGAAAATAATTAATATTTAAAAAAAAGTGCTTCAACAGAAAATGTCTTGTGATTTAAAATACACTTAATTTATAGGGTCCAATACTTTATTAGAAGAAAAAAGAGGTGACAGAAAGGTCACTGAAGTCTTTAGAGTCGTTTGTAAATGCTGCATTTTCGTCTTCGTCTCAAACATTAAAAACTGAATTACATTTTTGTTCAGTAACTGTTACAGTTTTCTTATTGGTTTTTTGCTTATATCTCGAAAACAGTTACTCCTATCAATTTCTATCTTTCTTTTAAAATTAAAGCTGATAAAGCTTCCTACAAAATAGTTGTTAGCATTTTTCTTGTAGGACCAACCATAAGCGAGTTATAGAGTTGGATATAAATAATATTTAACAAAAATTTGCTTTAAATAAAATGTTTGAAAAACCGAAATTAAACTAAATTAATTGAGTCTAACACTTTAGTAGAGAAAAAAGAAAAAGACATAAAAGTCACCAACGTCTTCAGAATCGTTTTTAGTCGTCATATTAATAACAATAACGTTAATAATAATAATACTAATAATACTAAATCTGCTTATATGCAAGCGCTTTATTAAGGTAACAGTGTTTTGGTTTCTTGCTTATATCTCGAAAACAGTTACTTCTATCAATTTTTATCTTTTTACTAAAATTCAAGCTGATAAAATTTCCTACAAAATAGTTATTTGCATTTTTCATGTAGGGCTAACCATAAGCGAGATATATGATTGAAAATAATTAATATTTAAAAAAAGTGCTTTAACAGAAAATGTCTTGTGATTTAAAATACACTTAATTTATTGGGTCCAATACTTTTTTAGAAGAAAAAGGAAGTGACATAAAAGTCACTGAAGTTTTCAGAGTCGTTTTTAAATGCTGCAGTTTCGTCTTCGTCTCAAACATTGAAAACTGAATTACATTTTTGTTCAGTAACAGTCACAGTTTTCTTATTGGTTTTTTGCTTATATCTCGAAAACAGTTACTCCTATCAATTTTTATCTTTCTGTCAAAATTAAAGCTGATAAAATTTCCTACAAAATAGTTATTTGCATTTTTCTTGTAGGACCAACCATAAGCGAGTTATAGAGTTGGATATAAATAATATTTAACAAAAATTTGCTTTAAAATAAAATGTTTGAAAAACTGATATTAAACTAATTTAATTGTGTCTAACACTTTAGTAGAGGAAAAAGAAGAAGACATAAAAGTCACTAAAGGTTTCAAATTTGTCTTTAATCGTCATATTAATAACAATAACATTAATAATAATAATACTAATAGTACAAAATTTGCTTATATGCAAACGCTTAATTAAGGTAACAGTGTTTTGGTTTCTTGCTCATATCTCGAAAGCAGTTACTCCTATCAATTTTTATTTTTTTACTAAAATTTAAGCTGATAAAATTTCCTACAAAATAGTTATTTGCATTTTTTATGTAGGACTAACCATAAGCGAGATATAAGATTTAAAATAATTAATATTTAAAAAAGAAGTGCTTTAACAGAAAATGTCTTGTGACTTAAAATACACTTAATTTATTAGGTCCAATACTTTATTAAAAAAAAAAGGGGGTGACATATAAGTCACTGAAGTCTTCAGAGTCGATTTTAAATGCTGCATTTTCGTCTTCGTCTCAAACATTGAAAACTGAATTACATTTTTGTTCTGAAACGGTAACAGTTTTTACTTTGGTTTTTTGCTTATATCTCGAAAACAGTTACTCCAATCAATTTTTATTTTTTTTTGAAAATTAAAGCTGATAACATTTCCTACAAAATAGTTATTTGCATTTTTCTTGTAGGACCAACCATAAGCGAGTTATAAAGTTGGATATAAATAATATTTAACAAAAACTTGCTTAAAAATAAAATGTTTGAAAAACTGAAATTAAACTAAATTAATTGTGTCTAACACTTTAGTAGAGAAAAAAGAAAAAGACATAAAAGTCACCAAAGTCTTCAGAATCGTTTTTAGTCGTCATATTAATAACAATAACATTAATAATAATAATACTAATAGTACTAAATCTGCTTATATGCAAGCGCTTTATTAAGGTAACAGTTTTTTGGTTTCTTGCTTATATCTCGAAAACAGTTACTCCTATGAATTTTTGTCTTTCTTTCAAAATTAAAGCTGATAAAATATTCTACAAAATAGTTATTTGCATTTTTCTTGTAGGACCAACCATAAGCGAGTTATAGAGTTGGATATAAATAATATTTAACAAAAATTTGCTTTAAAATAAAATGTTTGAAAAACTGAAATTAAACTAATTTTACTGTGTCTAACACTTTAGTAGAGAAAAAACGAAAAGACATAAAAGTCACTTAAGGTTTCAGAGTTGTCTTTAGTTGTCATATTAATAACAATAACATTAATAATAATAATACTAATAGTTCTAAATTTGCTTATATGCAAACGCTTAATTAAGGTAACAGTGTTTTGGTTTCTTGCTTATATCTCGAAAACAGTTACTCCTATCAATTTTTATCTTTTTACTAAAATTCAAGCTGATAAAATTTCCTACAAAATAGTTATTTGCATTTTTCATGTAGGACTAACCATAAGCGAGATATATGATTGAAAATAATTAATATTTAAAAAAAAAGTGCTTTAACAGAAAATGTCTTGTGATTTAAAATACACTTAATTTATTGGGTCCAATACTTTATTAGAAGAAAAAGGAAGTGACATAAAAGTCACTGAAGTCTTCAGAGTCGTTTTTAAATGCTGCAGTTTCGTCTTCGTCTCAAACATTGAAAACCGAATTACATTTTTGTTCAGTAACAGTCACAGTTTTCTTATTGGTTTTTTGCTTATATCTCGAAAACAGTTACTCCTATCAATTTTTATCTTTCTTTCAAAATTAAAGCTGATAAAATTTCCTACAAAATAGTTATTTGCATTTTTCTTGTACGACCAACCATAAGCGAGTTATAGAGTTGGATATAAATAATATTTAACAAAAATTTGCTTTAAAATAAAATGTTTGAAAAACTGAAATTAAACTAATTTAATTGTGTCTAACACTTTAGTAGAGGAAAAAGAAGAAGACATAAAAGTCACTAAAGGTTTCAAAGTTGTCTTTAATCGTCATATTAATAACAATAACATTAATAATAATAATACTAATAGTACTAAATTTGCTAATATGCAAACGCTTAATTAAGGTAACAGTGTTTTGGTTTCTTGCTCATATCTCGAAAACAGTTACTCCTATCAACTTTTATCTTTTTACTAAAATTCAAGCTGATAAAATTTCCTACAAAATAATTATTTGCATTTTTTATGTAGGACTAACCATAAGCGAGATATAAGATTGAAAATAATTAATATTTAAAAAAAAAGTGCTTTAACAGAAAATGTCTTGTGATTTAAAATACACTTAATTTATTAGGTCCAATACTTTATTAGAAAAAAAGGGGGTGACATATAAGTCACTGAAGTCTTCAGAGTCGATTTTAAATGCTGCATTTTCGTCTTCGGTAACAGTTTTTACATTGGTTTTTTACTTATATCTCGAAAACAGTTACTCCTATCAATTTTTATCTTTCTTTCAAAATTAAAGCTGATAACATTTCCTACAAAATAGTTATTTGCATTTTTCTTGTAGGACCAACCATAAGCGAGTTATAAAGTTGGATATAAATAATATTTAACAAAAACTTGCTTAAAAATAAAATGTTTGAAATACTGAAATTAAACTAAATTAATTGTGTCTAACACTTTAGTAGAGAAAAAAGAAAAAGACATAAAAGTCACCAAAGTCTTCAGAATCGTTTTTAGTCGTCATATTAATAACAATAACATTAATAATAATAATACTAATAGTACTAAATCTGCTTATATGCAAGCGCTTTATTAAGGTAACAGTTTTTTGGTTTCTTGCTTATATCTCGAAAACAGTTACTCCTATGAATTTTTGTCTTTTTTTCAAAATTAAAGCTGATAAAATTTCCTACAAAATACTTATTTGCATTTTTCTTGTAGGACCAACCATAAGCGAGTTATAGAGTTGGATATAAATACTTTTTAACAAAAATTTGCTTTAAAATAAAATGTTTGAAAAACTGAAATTAAACTAATTTAATTGTGTCTAACACTTTAGTAGAGGAAAAAGGAAAAGACATAAAAGTCATTAAAGGTTTCAGAGTTGTCTTTAGTTGTCATATTAATAACAATAACATTAATAATAATAATACTAATAGTACTAAATTTGCTTATATGCAATCGCTTAATTAAGGTAACAGTGTTTTGGTTTCTTGCTCATATCTCGAAAACAGTTACTCCTATCAATTTTTATTTTTCTTTCAAAATTAAAGCTGATAACATTTCCTACAAAATAGTTATTTGCATTTTTCTTGTGGGACCAACCATAAGCGAGTTATAAAGTTGGATATAAATAATATTTAACAAAAACTTGCTTAAAAATAAAATGTTTGAAATACTGAAATTAAACTAAATTAACTGTGTCTAACACTTTAGTAGAGAAAAAAGAAAAAGACATAAAAGTCACCAAAGTCTTCAGAATCGTTTTTAGTCGTCATATTAATAACAATAACATTAATAATAATAATACTAATAGTACTAAATCTGCTTATATGCAAGCGCTTTATTAAGGTAACAGTTTTTTGGTTTCTTGCTTATATCTCGAAAACAGTTACTCCTATGAATTTTTGTCTTTTTTTCAAAATTAAAGCTGATAAAATTTCCTACAAAATAGTTATTAGCATTTTTCTTGTAGGACCAACCATAAGCGAGTTATAGAGTTGGATATAAATACTTTTTAACAAAAATTTGCTTTAAAATAAAATGTTTGAAAAACTGAAATTAAACTAATTTAATTGTGTCTAACACTTTAGTAGAGGAAAAAGGAATAGACATAAAAGTCACTAAAGGTTTCAGAGTTGTCTTTAGTTGTCATATTAATAACAATAACATTAATAATAATAATACTAATAGTACTAAATTTGCTTATATGCAAACGCTTAATTAAGGTAACAGTGTTTTGGTTTCTTGCTTATATCTCGAAAACAGTTACTCCTATCAATGTTTATCTTTTTACTAAAATTCAAGCTGATAAAATTTCCTATAAAACAGTTATTTACATTTTTCATGTAGGACTAACCATAAGCGAGATATATGATTGAAAATAATTAATATTTAAAAAAAAAGTGCTTTAACAGAAAATGCCTTGTGATTTAAAATACACTTAATTTATTGGGTCCAATACTTTATTAGAAGAAAAAGGAAGTGACATAAAAGTCACTGAAGTCTTCAGAGTCGTTTTTAAATGCTGCAGTTTCGTCTTCGTCTCAAACATTGAAAACTGAATTACATTTTTGTTCAGTAACAGTCACAGTTTTCTTATTGGTTTTTTGCTTATATCTCGAAAACAGTTACTCCTATCAATTTTTATCTTTCTGTCAAAATTAAAGCTGATAAAATTTCCTACAAAATAGTTATTTGCATTTTTCTTGTAGGACCAACCATAAGCGAGTTATAGAGTTGGATATAAATAATATTTAACAAAAATTTGCTTTAAAATAAAATGTTTGAAAAACTGAAATTAAACTAATTTAATTGTGTCTAACACTTTAGTAGAGGAAAAAGAAGAAGACATAAAAGTCACTAAAGGTTTCAAAGTTGTCTTTAATCGTCATATTAATAACAATAACATTAATAATAATAATACTAATAGTACTAAATTTGCTTATATGCAAACGCTTAATTAAGGTAACAGTGTTTTGGTTTCTTGCTCATATCTCGAAAACAGTTACTCCTATCAACTTTTATCTTTTTACCAAAATTCAAGCTGATAAAATTTCCTACAAAATAATTATTTGCATTTTTTATGTAGGACTAACCATAAGCGAGATATAAGATTGAAAATAATTAATATTTAAAAAAGAAGTGCTTTAACAGAAAATGTCTTGTGATTTAAAATACACTTAATTTATTAGGTCCAATACTTTATTAGAAAAAAAGGGGGTGACATATAAGTCACTGAAGTCTTCAGAGTCGATTTTAAATGCTGCATTTTCGTCTTCGTCTCAAACATTGAAAACTGAATTACATTTTTGTTCTGAAACGGTAACAGTTTGTACATTGGTTTTTTGCTTATATCTCGAAAACAGTTACTCCTATCAATTTTTATCTTTTTTTCAAAATTAAAGCTGATAACATTTCCTACAAAATAGTTATTTGCATTTTTCTTGTAGGACCAACCATCAGCAAGTTATAAAGTTGGATATAAATAATATTTAACAAAAACTTGCTTAAAAATTAAATGTTTGAAATACTGAAATTAAACTAAATTAATTGTGTCTAACACTTTAGTAGAGAAAAAAGAAAAAGACATAAAAGTTACCAAAGTCTTCAGAATCGTTTTTAGTCGTCATATTAATAACAATAACATTAATAATAATAATACTAATAATAATATATAATATAATATATATAATATATATAATAATACTAATAATAATACTATTAGTATTATTATTATTAATGTTATTGTTATTAATATGACGACTAAAAACGATTCTGAAGACTTTGGTAACTTTTATGTTTTTTTTTTTTCTCTACTAAAGTGTTAGACACAATTAATTTAGTTTAATTTCAGTATTTCAAACATTTAATTTTTAAGCAAGTTTTTGTTAAATATTATTTATATCCAACTTTATAACTCGCTTATGGTTGGTCCTACAAGAAAAATGCAAATAACTATTTTGTAGGAAATTTTATCAGCTTTATTTAAAAAAAAAATAAAAACTGATAGGAGTAATTGTTTTCGAGATATAAGCAAAAAACCAAAGTGAAAACTGTTACCGTTTCAGAACAAAAATGTAATTCAGTTTTCAATGTTTGAGACGAAGACGAAAATGCAGCATTTACAATCGACTCTGAAGACTTCAGTGACTTATATGTCACCCCCTTTTTTTTCTAATAAAGTATTGGACCTAATAAATTAAGTGTATTTTAAATCACAAGACATTTTCTGTTAAAGCACTTTTTTTTTAAATATTAATTATTTTCAAACTTATATCTCGCTTATGGTTAGTCCTACATGAAAAATGCAAATAACTATTTTGTAGGAAATTTTATCAGCTTGAATTTTAGTAAAAAGATAAAAATTGATAGGAGTAACTGTTTTCGAGATATAAGCAAGAAACCAAAACACTGTTACCTTAATTAAGCGTTTGCATATAAGCAAATTTAGTACTATTAGTATTATTATTATTAATGTTATTGTTATTAATATGACAACTAAAGACAACTCTGAAACCTTTAGTGACTTTTATGTTTTTTCCTTTTTCCTCTACTAAAGTGTTAGACACAGTTAAATTAGTTTAATTTCAGTTTTTCAAACATTTTATTTTAAAGCAAATTTTTGTTATATATTATTTATATCCAACTCTATAACTCGCTTATCGTTGGTCCTACAAGAAAAATGCAATAACTATTTTGTAGAATATTTTATCAGCTTTAATTTTGAAAGAAAGACAAAAATTCATAGGAGTAACTGTTTTCGAGATATAAGCAAGAAACCAAAAAACTGTTACCTTAATAAAGCGCTTGCATATAAGCAGATTTAGTACTGTTAGTATTATTATTATTAATGTTATTGTTATTAATATGACGACTAAAAACAATTCTGAAGACTTTGGTGACTTTTATGTCTTTTTCTTTTTTCTCTACTAAAGTGTTAGACACAATTAATTTAGTTTAATTTCAGTATTTCAAACATTTTATTTTTAAGCAAATTTTTGTTAAATATTATTTATATCCAACTCTATAACTCGCTTATGGTTGGTCCTACAAGAAAAATGCAAATAACTATTTTGTAGGAAATTTTATCAGCTTTATTTAAAAAAAAATAAAAACTGATAGGAGTAATTGTTTTCGAGATATAAGCAAAAAACCAAAGTGAAAACTGTTACCGTTTCAGAACAAAAATGTAATTCAGTTTTCAATGTTTGAGACGAAGACGAAAATGCAGCATTTACAATCGACTCTGAAGACTTCAGTGACTTATATGTCACCCCCTTTTTTTTCTAATAAAGTATTGGACCTAATAAATTAAGTGTATTTTAAATCACAAGACATTTTCTGTTAAAGCACTTTTTTTTTAAATATTAATTATTTTCAAACTTATATCTCGCTTATGGTTAGTCCTACATGAAAAATGCAAATAACTATTTTGTAGGAAATTTTATCAGCTTGAATTTTAGTAAAAAGATAAAAATTGATAGGAATAACTGTTTTCGAGATATGAGCAAGAAACCAAAACACTGTTACCTTAATTAAGCGTTTGCATATAAGCAAATTTAGTACTATTAGTATTATTATTATTAATGTTATTGTTATTAATATGACAACTAAAGACAACTCTGAAACCTTTAGTGATTTTTATGTCTTTTCCTTTTTTCTCTACTAAAGTGTTAGACACAGTTAAATTAGTTTAATTTCAGTATTTCAAACATTTTATTTTTAAGCAAGTTTTTGTTAAATATTATTTATATCCAACTTTATAACTCGCTTATGGTTGGTCCTACAAGAAAAATGCAAATAACTATTTTGTAGGAAATTTTATCAGCTTTAATTTTGACAGAAAGATAAAAATTGATAGGAGTAACTGTTTTCGAGATATAAGCAAAAAACCAATAAGAAAACTGTGACTGTTACTGAACAAAAATGTAATTCAGTTTTCAATGTTTGAGACGAAGACGAAACTGCAGCATTTAAAAACGACTCTGAAGACTTCAGTGACTTTTATGTCACTTCCTTTTTCTTCTAATAAAGTATTGGACCCAATAAATTAAGTGTATTTTAAATCACAAGACATTTTCTGTTAAAGCACTTTTTTTTTAAATATTAATTATTTTCAATCATATATCTCGCTTATGGTTAGTCCTACATGAAAAATGCAAATAACTATTTTGTAGGAAATTTTATCAGCTTGAATTTTAGTAAAAAGATAAAAATTGATAGGAGTAACTGTTTTCGAGATATAAGCAAGAAACCAAAACACTGTTACCTTAATTAAGCGTTTGCATATAAGCAAATTTAGTATTATTAGTATTATTATTATTAATGTTATTGTTATTAATATGACAACTAAAGACAACTCTGAAACCTTTAGTGACTTTTATGTCTTTTCCTTTTTCCTCTACTAAAGTGTTAGACACAATTAAATTAGTTTAATTTCAGTTTTTCAAACATTTTATTTTAAAGCAAATTTTTGTTAAATATTATTTATATCCAACTCTATAACTCGTTTATGGTTGGTCCTACAAGAAAAATGCAAATAACTATTTTGTAGGAAATTTTATCAGCTTTAATTTTGAAAAAAAGACAAAAATTCATAGGAGTAACTGTTTTCGAGATATAAGCAAGAAACCAAAAAACTGTTACCTTAATAAAGCGGTTGCATATAAGCAGATTTAGTACTATTAGTATTATTATTATTAATGTTATTGTTATTAATATGACAACTAAAAACGATTCTGAAGACTTTGGTGACTTTTATGTCTTTTTCTTTTTTCTCTACTAAAGTGTTAGACACAATTAATTTAGTTTAATTTCAGTATTTCAAACATTTTATTTTTAAGCAAGTTTTTGTTAAATATTATTTATATCCAACTTTATAACTCGCTTATGGTTGGTCCTACAAGAAAAATGCAAATAACTATTTTGTAGGAAATGTTATCAGCTTTAATTTTGAAAGAAAGATAAAAATTGATAGGAGTAACTGTTTTCGAGATATAAGCAAAAAACCAAAGTAAAAACTGTTACCGTTTCAGAACAAAAATGTAATTTAGTTTTCAATGTTTGAGACGAAGACGAAAATGCAGCATTTAAAATCGACTCTGAAGACTTCAGTGACTTATATGTCACCCCCTTTTTTTTTAATAAAGCATTGGACTTAATAAATTAAGTGTATTTTAAATCACAAGACATTTTCTGTTAAAGCACTTCTTTTTTAAATATTAATTATTTTCAATCTTATATCTCGCTTATGGTTAGTCCTACATAAAAAATGCAAAAAATTATTTTGTAGGAAATTTTATCAGCTTGAATTTTAGTAAAAAGATAAAAATTGATAGGAGTAACTGTTTTCGAGATATGAGCAAGAAACCAAAACACTGTTACCTTAATTAAGCGTTTGCATATAAGCAAATTTAGTACTATTAGTATTATTATTATTAATGTTATTGTTATTAATATGACGATTAAAGACAACCTTGAAACCTTTAGTGACTTTTATGTCTTCTTCTTTTTCCTCTACTAAAGTGTTAGACACAATTAAATTAGTTTAATTTCAGTTTTTCAAACATTTTATTTTAAAGCAAATTTTTGTTAAATATTATTTATATCCAACTCTATAACTCGCTTATGGTTGGTCCTACAAGAAAAATGCAAATAACTATTTTGTAGGAAATTTTATCAGCTTTAATTTTGAAAAAAAATAAAAATTGATAGGAGTAACTGTTTTCGAGATATAAACAAGAAACCAAAAAACTGTTACCTTAATAAAGCGCTTGCATATAAGCAGATTTAGTACTATTAGTATTATTATTATTAATGTTATTGTTATTAATATGACGACTAAAAACGATTCTGAAGACTTTGGTGACTTTTATGTCTTTTTCTTTTTTCTCTACTAAAGTGTTAGACTCAATTAATTTAGTTTAATTTCGGTTTTTCAAACATTTTATTTAAAGCAAATTTTTGTTAAATATTATTTATATCCAACTCTATAACTCGCTTATGGTTGGTCCTACAAGAAAATCGCAAATAATTATTTTGTAGGAAGCTTTATCAGCTTTAATTTTAAAAGAAAGATAAAAATTGATAGGAGTAACTGTTTTCGAGATATAAGCAAAAAACCAATAAGAAAACTGTAACAGTTACTGAACAAAAATGTAATTCAGTTTTCAATGTTTGAGACGAAGACGAAAATGCAGCATTTACAAACGACTCTAAAGACTTCAGTGACCTTTCTGTCACCTCTTTTTTCTTCTAATAAAGTATTGGACCCAATAAATTAAGTGTATTTTAAATCACAAGACATTTTCTGTTGAAGCACTTTTTTTTAAATTTTAATTATTTTCAAACTTATATCTCGCTTATGGTTAGTCCTACATTAAAAATGCAATTAACTATTTTGTAGGAAATTTTATCAGCTTTAATTTTAGTAAAAAGATAAAAATTGATAGGAGTAACTGTTTTCGAGATATAAGCAAGAAACCAAAAAATTGTTACCTGAATTAAGCGTTTGCATGTAAGCAAATTTAGTACTATTAGTATTATTATTATTAATGTTATTGTTATTAATATGACGACTAAAAACGATTCTGAAGACTTTGGTGACTTTTATGTCTTTTTCTTTTTTCTCTACTAAAGTGTTAGACACAATTAATTTAGTTTAATTTCAGTATTTCAAACATTTAATTTTTAAGCAAGTTTTTGTTAAATATTATTTATATCCAACTTTATAACTCGCTTATGGTTGGTCCTACAAGAAAAATGCAAATAACTATTTTGTAGAAAATTTTATCAGCTTTATTTTGAAAAAAAAAATAAAAACTGATAGGGGTAATTGTTTTCGAGATATAAGCAAAAAACCAAAGTGAAAACTGTTACCGTTTCAGAACAAAAATGTAATTCAGTTTTCAATGTTTGAGACGAAGACGAAAATGCAGCATTTACAATCGACTATGAAGACTTCAGTGACTTATATGTCACCCCTTTTTCTTCTAATAAAGTATTGGACCTAATAAATTAAGTGGATTTTAAATCACAAGACATTTTCTGTTAAAGCACTTTTTTTTAAATATTAATTATTTTCAAACTTATATCTCGCTTATGGTTAGTTCTACATGAAAAATGCAAATAACTATTTTGTAGGAAATTTTATCAGCTTGAATTTTAGTAAAAAGATAAAAATTGATAGGAGTAACTGTTTTCGAGATATAAGCAAGAAACCAAAACACTGTTACCTTAATTGAGCGTTTGCATATAAGCAAATTTAGTACTATTATTATTATTATTATTAATGTTATTGTTATTAATATGACAACTAAAGACAACTCCGAAACCTTTAGTGACTTTTATGTCTTTTCCTTTTTCTTCTACTAAAGTGTTAGACACAGTTAAATTAGTTTAATTTCAGTTTTTCAAACATTTTATTTTAAAGCAAATTTTTGTTATATATTATTTATATCTAACTCTATAACTCGCTTATGGTTGGTCCTACAAAAAAAATGCAAATAACTATTTTGTAGAATATTTTATCAGCTTTAATTTTGAAAGAAAGACAAAAATTCATAGGAGTAACTGTTTTCGAGATATAAGCAAGAAACCAAAAAACTGTTACCTTAATAAAGCGCTTGCATATAAGCAGATTTAGTACTATTAGTATTATTATTATTAATGTTATTGTTATTAATATGACGACTAAAAACGATTTTGAAGACTTTGGTGACTTTTATGTCTTTTTCTTTTTTCTCTACTAAAGTGTTAGACACAATTAATTTAGTTTAATTTCAGTATTTCAAACATTTTATTTTTAAGCAAGTTTTTGTTAAATATTATTTATATCCAACTTTATAACTCGCTTATGGTTGGTCCTACAAGAAAAATGCAAATAACTATTTTGTAGGAAATGTTATCAGCTTTAATTTTGAAAGAAAGATAGAAATTGATAGGAGTAACTGTTTTCGAGATATAAGCAAAAAACCAAAGTAAAAACTGTTACCGTTTCAGAACAAAAATGTAATTCAGTTTTCAATGTTTGAGACGAAGACGAAAATGCAGCATTTAAAATCGACTCTGAAGACTTCAGTGATTTATATGTCACCCCCTTTTTTTTTTAATAAAATATTGGACCTAATAAATTAAGTGTATTTTAAATCACAAGACATTTTCTGTTAAAGCACTTCTTTTTTAGATATTAATTATTTTCAATCTTATATCTCGCTTATGGTTAGTCCTACATAAAAAATGCAAATAACTATTTTGTAGGAAATTTTATCAGCTTGAATTTTAGTAAAAAGATAAAAATTGATAGGAGTAACTGTTTTCGAGATATGAGCAAGAAACCAAAACACTGTTACCTTAATTAAGCGTTTGCATATAAGCAAATTTAGTACTATTAGTATTATTATTATTAATGTTATTGTTATTAATATGACGATTAAAGACAACTTTGAAACCTTTAGTGACTTTTATGTCTTCTTCTTTTTCCTCTACTAAAGTGTTAGACACAATTAAATTAGTTTAATTTCAGTTTTTCAAACATTTTATTTTAAAGCAAATTTTTGTTAAATATTATTTATATCCAACTCTATAACTCGCTTATGGTTGGTCCTACAAGAAAAATGCAAATAATTATTTTGTAGGAAATTTTATCAGCTTTAATTTTGATAGAAAGATAAAAATTGATAGGAGTAACTGTTTTCGAGATATAAGCAAAAAACCAATAAGAAAACTGTGACTGTTACTGAACAAAAATGTAATTCAGTTTTCAATGTTTGAGACGAAGACGAAACTGCAGCATTTAAAAACGACTCTGAAGACTTCAGTGACTTTTATGTCACTTCCTTTTTCTTCCAATAAAGTATTGGACCCAATAAATTAAGTGTATTTTAAATCACAAGACATTATCTGTTAAAGCACTTTTTTTTTAAATATTAATTATTTTCAATCATATATTTCGCTTATGGTTAGTCCTACATGAAAAATGCAAATAACTATTTTGTAGGAAATTTTATCAGCTTGAATTTTAGTAAAAAGATGAAAATTGATAGGAGTAACTGTTTTCGAGATATAAGCAAGAAACCAAAACACTGTTACCTTAATTAAGCGTTTGCATATAAGCAAATTTAGTACTATTAGTATTATTATTATTAATGTTATTGTTATTAATATGACAACTAAAGACAACTCTGAAACCTTTAGTGACTTTTATGTCTTTTTCTTTTTTCTCTACTAAAGTGTTAGACTCAATTAATTTAGTTTAATTTCGGTTTTTCAAACATTTTATTTTAAAGCAAATTTTTGTTAAATATTATTTATATCCAACTCTATAACTCGCTTATGGTTGGTCCTACAAAAAAATGCAAATAACTATTTTGTAGGAAATTTTATCAGTTTTAATTTTGAAAAAAAGATGAAAATTGATAGGAGTAACTGTTTTCGAGATATAAGCAAGAAACCAAAAAAATGTTACGTTAATTAAGCGTTTGCATATAAGCAAATTTAGTACTATTAATATTATTATTATTAATGTTATTGTTATTAATATGACGACTAAAGACGACTCTGAAACATTTAGTGACTTTTATGTCTTCTCCTTTTTCCTCTACTAAAGTGTTAGACACAATTAATTTAGTTTAATTCCGGTTTTTCAAGCATTTTATTTTAAAGCAAATTTTTGTTAAATATTATTTATATCCAACTCTATAACTCGTTTATGCTTGGTCCTACAAGAAAAATGTAAATAACTATTTTGTTGGAAATTTTATCAGCTTTAATTTTGAAAGTAAGATAAAATTTGATAGGAGTAACTGTTTTCGAGATATAAGCAAAAAACCAATAAGAAAACTGTAACTGTTACTGAACAAAAATGTAATTCAGTTTTCAATGTTTGAGACGAAGTCAAAAATGCAGCATTTAAAAACGACTCTGAAGACTTCAGTGACTTTTATGTCACCTCCTTTTTCTTCTAATAAAGTATTGGACCCAACAAATTAAGTGTATTTTAAATCACAAGACATTTTCTGTTAAAACACTTTTTTTTAATTAATAATTATTTTCAAACTTATATCTCGCTTATGGTTAGTTCTACATGAAAAATGCAAATAACTATTTTGTAGGAAATTTTATCACCTTTAATTTTGGTGAAAAAGTAAAAATTGATAGGAGCAACTGTTTTCGAGATATAGGCAAAAAACAAAAAAACTGTTACCTTAATTAAGCGCTTGCATATAAGCAAATTTAATACTACTAGTATTGTTATTATAAATGTTATTGTTATTAATATGACGACTAAAGACAACTTTAAGACTTTAGTGACTTTTATGTCTCTCCTTTTTCCTCTACTAAAGTGTTAGACAAAATTAATTTAGTTTAATTTCGGTTTTTCAAACATTTTATTTTAAAGCAAATTTTTGTTAAATATTAAAAACTATAAAATGGCTTAGATTGCCTAAAAACACAGATCATACATAATCTTTTGCATAAAAATGAGAAAACGCTCATGTAACACACAAAATAATCTCCATTTTTCCTTTTTAAAAGTATTATTATTATTATTACTTTTGTTACTATTACTATTATTATTATTATTATTATTATTATTATTATTGTTATTATTATTATTATTATTATTATTATTATTATTAAAAACTTATATTAAACAGACAGAAAACGTCGTATTCTGACACAACTTAAAACACAGATCACACATGATCTTTTGCATAGAAATGAGAAAACGCTCATATAACACAAAATAAGCTTCATTTTGGCTTAGAAAACTAAGCTTACTTTTACTACTACTATTATTTTTATTTTTATTATTATTATTATTATTACTATTATTTTTATTATTATTATTACTATTATTATTATTATTATTATTATTATTATTATTATTATTATTATTAACTTTTGTATAGTAAATGTTTTTATACCAGTTTTAAAATGAGTTATTAATTTTATTCAATTTCTTGCCTAAAAACACAGATCACAGATGATCTCTTGCATAGAAATGAGAAAACGCTCATATAACACACAAAATAAGCATCATTTTTGCTTAGAAAAACTAAGCTTTAATTTAGAAAGAAATTCATTATTATAAGTATTATTATCATTATTATTATTATTATTATTTCTTTTATTACTATTATTATTATTATTATTATTATTATTATTAACTTTTGTATAGTAAATGTTTTTATACCAGTTTTAAAATGAGTTATTAATTTTAGACAATTTTTTGCCTAAAAATACAGATCACAGATGATTTCTTGCATAGAAATGAGAAAGCGCTCATATAACACACAAAATAAGCTTCATTTTTGCTTAGAAAACTAAGCTTACTTTTATTTCTATTATTATTTTTATTATTATTATTATTATTATTATTATTATTTTATTATTATTATTATTATTATTATTATTATTATTATTATTATTATTATTATTATTATTATTATTATTGTTATTATTATTATTATTAACTTTTGTATAGTAAATGTTTTTATACCAGTTTTAAAATGAGTTATTAATTTTAGACAATTTCTTGCCTAAAAATACAGGTCACAGATGATTTCTTGCATAGAAATGAGAAAGCGCTCATATAACACACAAAATAAGCATCATTTTTGCTTAGAAAAACTAAGCTTTAATTTAGAAAGAAATTCATTATTATAAGTATTATTATCACTATTACTATTATTATTATTATTATTACTATTATTATTATTATTATTATTATTGTTATTATTATTATTATTATTATTATTATTATTATTATTATTATTATTATTATTATTATTAACTTTTGTATAGTAAATGTTTTTATACCAGTTTTAAAATGAGTTATTAATTTTATTCAATTTCTTGCCTAAAAACACAGATCACAGATGATCTCTTGCATAGAAATGAGAAAACGCTCATATAACACAAAATAAGCATCATTTTTGCTTAGAAAAACTAAGCTTTAATTTAGAAAGAAATTCATTATTATAAGTATTATTATCATTATTATTATTATTATTATTATTATTATTATTATTATTTCTTTTATTACTATTATTATTATTATTATTATTATTAATATTATTACTATTATTATTATTATTATTATTATTATTAACTTTTGTATAGTAAATGTTTTTATACCAGTTTTAAAATGAGTTATTAATTTTATTCAATTTCTTGCCTAAAAACACAGATCACAGATGATCTCTTGCATAGAAATGAGAAAACGCTCATATAACACACAAAATAAGCATTATTTTTGCTTAGAAAAACTAAGCTTTAATTTAGAAAGAAATTCATTATTATAAGTATTATTATCATTATTATTATTATTATTATTATTATTATTATTATTTCTTTTATTACTATTATTATTATTATTATTATTATCATTATTATTACTATTACTATTATTATTATTATTATTATTATTATTATTATTATTATTATTATTATTTATAACTTTTGTATAGTAAATGTTTTTATACCAGTTTTAAATTGAGTTATTAATTTTAGACAATTTCTTGCCTAAAAATACAGATCACAGATGATTTCTTGCATAGAAATGAGAAAGCGCTCATATAACACACAAAATAAGCTTTATTTTTGCTTAGAAAACTAAGCTTACTTTTATTTCTATTATTTTTATTATTATTATTATTATTATTATTATTATTATTATTGTTATTATTATTATTATTATTATTATTATTATTATTGTTATTATTATTATTATTAAAAACTTATATTAAACAGACAGAAAACGTCGTATTCTGACACAAAAAAACGAATTACGTTATAGACTTGACGAGAACGGCGTATCTCGGACTCTTATAGGACTCTTATAGGGTCAAAAATTATCAGTTTGGATTAAAACAAATTATTTTTGTTGACTCTCAGACTGAATTGTTCATCAGTTCAAACAAAAACGGCTTACTTTAGACGATCTTTTGCTTTGAACAAGAAAACTTACATCGAACAGACTAAAAACGTATTAATCTGGCATAAAAGAGCAATTTATGTATCACTTTGGATAAAGGCAGCTAATCCTATTCGTTTCATTGCTTAAAATAGACAAAATTGTTAATAAATCTAACAAAAACGCTGTATTCTAGCACAAAATACTAATTACATTATAGTTTCGACGAGAATAGCTTATTTGGAATGATTCTATGCTTCCAAACGAGTAAATTTTTAATAAACAGATGCCAAACATCATGTTTTGTCCTATAAAGACATTTTATATTGCAGTTTGTATTAAAACAAAATATTTTCGTTGATTCTTTGTTAGAAGCAGCAAACCTAACATTAAAGAATCTGAAAACTTTGTATTCGGACACAAACCACCGAATTCTGTTTCAGTTTAGACAAAAACGGTTGATTTTCGACAATATTTTGCTTTGAACAAGAAAGCTTATATCAAACTGACTAAAAACGTCTTATTTTAGCACAAAACAAAAGAATTGCGTTATAGTCTTAAAGCTGATTCATGCCACAGTTTGGATAAAAACCAATTATTTTTGTTAATTCATTGTTACAAACAAGAAACCTTACATCAAAGAAACTGAAAACCCCTTATTTAGGCACAGAAATTCGAATTACGTTTCAGTCTGGACAAAAACTGCTTATTTTAGACGATCCTTTGTTTTGAACACGAAAACTTACATTAAAAAGATTAAAAACGTCTTATTCTGGCTGAAAACTGCAAATTATATATTACTCTAGATAAAAGCAATTTATCCTGATTACTCCTTTACTTAGAATAGAGTAAACTTGTATAAAACTTAATGAAAACTTTAAATTTCGTCTCAAAGAAATAATTTACGTTATAGTTTTGACCAGAACTGTTAATTTCAAACGATTTTATGCCCCCAAACGAGAAAACTTTCACTAAACAGATGCCAAACGTCTTAGTTCGTTTTATAAAAACGACATGTTACAGTTTAAACAAAAAAATTATTTTCGTTGTTGTATCAAAATAATTTATTTCGAATGATTCAATGGAGCGAAACGAGTAAACTTTTATAGGACAGATGCAAAATACCATATTACCACATAAATCGTTATTTTAAAGCAAAGTATTAGCTTTTGCACTTGTTCAATTAAAGTTTGCTTACTTCGAAATATGTAGTCGTCCGAAATAATTTTTTTTTGTCAAAACTATAACGTAATTTGTTCTTTTGAGCTTGAATATAGAGTTTTCATTACGTTTTATAGTAGTTTACTCTACTCTAAGCATAGAATCAAACAGAGTAATCCGCTTTTGTTAAAACTGATACATAATTTGCTCTTATTTTCGAGAATAAGACATTTTCAATATGTTTGATAAAATTTTTCTTGTTTATAGCAAGGAATCGTTTAAAATAAGCTGTATTTGCCTAAACTGATACGTAATTCGATATTTGTGCATGGATACGATGTTTTCAGTTTCTTTGACGTGAAATTTCTTGTTGCAAAAGGTAATAATTTGCTTTAAAACAACGCTTTATATTGTAATATGTGGTTTTGCATCTGCCCCATAAAAGTTCATTAGTTTCGAATCATAAAATCGTTTGAAATAAACAGTGCTGGTCAAAACTATAACGTAAATTATTTCTTTGAGACGAAATTTAAAGTTTTTATTAAGTTTTATACAAGTTTACTCTATTCTAAGTAAAGGAGTAATCAGGATAAATTGCTTTTATTTAGAGTAATATATAATTTGCAGTTTTCAGCCAGAATAAGACGTTTTTAATCTTTTTAATGTAAGTTTTTGTATTCAAAACAAAGGATCGTCTAAAGTAAGCAGTTTTTGTTCAGACTGAAACGTAATTCGAATTTCTATGCCTGAATAAGGGGTTTTCAGTTACTTTGATGTAAGGTTTCATGTTTGTAACAATGAATTAACGAAAATAATTGGTTTTTATCCAAACTGTGGCATGAATCGTTTTTAAAAGGCGAAATAAGATGTTTTTCCTCTGTACAGTGAAAGTTTACTCGTTTCAAAGCATAGAACCGTTTGAAATTAACAGCTCTCGTTAAGACTATAACGCAAATCTTTTGTTTTGTGCTAAAATAAGACGTTTTTAGTCAGTTTGATATAAGTTTTCTTGTTCAAAGCAAAATATTGTCGAAAATCAATAATAATAATAATAATAGTAATAATAATAATAATAGTAATAGTCACATAAGTAATAATAATAATAATACTTTTAATAAGGAAAAATGGAGCTTATTTTGTGTGTTACATGAGCGTTTTCTCATTTCTATGCAAAAGATCGGGTGTGATCTGTGTTTTTAGGCAATCTAACCCATTTTATAGTTTTTAATATTTAACAAAAATTTGCTTTAAAATAAAATGTTTGAAAAACTGAAATTAAACTAAATTAATTGTGTCTAACACTTTAGTAGAGGAAAAAGGAGGAGACATAAAAGTCACTAAAGTCTTAGAGTTGTCTTTAGTCGTCATATTAATAACAATAACATTTATAATAACAATACTAGTAGTACTAAATTTGCTTATATGCAAGCGCTTACTTAAGGTAACAGTTTTTTTGTTTTTTGCTTATATCTCGAAAACAGTTACTCCTAACAATTTTTACTTTTTCACCAAAATTAAAGGTGATAAAATTTCCTACAAAATAGTTATTTGCATTTTTCATGTAGAACTAACCATAAGCGAGATATAAGTTTGAAAATAATTAATAATTAAAAAAAAGTGTTTTAACAGAAAATGTCTTGTGATTTAAAATACACTTAATTTATTGGGTCCAATACTTTATTAGAAGAAAAAGGAGGTAACATAAAAGTCACTGAAGTCTTCAGAGTCGTTTTTAAATGCTGCATTTTTGTCTTCGTCTCAAACATTGAAAACTGAATTACATTTTTGTTCAGTAACAGTTACAGTTTTCTTATTGGTTTTTTGCTTATATCTCGAAAACAGTTACTCCTATCAAATTTTATCTTTCTTTCAAAATTAAAGCTGATAAAATTTCCAACAAAATAGTTATTTACATTTTTCTTGTAGGACCAAGAATAAACGAGTTATAGAGTTGGATATAAATAATATTTAACAAAAATTTGCTTTAAAATAAAATGCTTGAAAAACCGGAATTAAACTAAATTAATTGTGTCTAACACTTTAGTAGAGGAAAAAGGAGAAGACATAAAAGTCACTAAATGTTTCAGAGTCGTCTTTAGTCGTCATATTAATAACAATAACATTAATAATAATAATACTAATAGTACTAAATTTGCTTAGATGCAAACGCTTAATTAAGGTAACAGTTTTTTGGTTTCTTGCTTATATCTCGAAAACAGTTACTCCTATCAATTATTATCTTTTTTTCAAAATTAAAGCTGATAAAATTTCCTACAAAATAGTTATTTGCATTTTTTTGTAGGACCAACCATAAGCGAGTTATAGAGTTGGATATAAATAATCTTTAACAAAAATTTGCTTTAAAATAAAATGTTTGAAAAACCGAAATTAAACTAAACTAAGACTAACACTTTAGTAGAGGTAAAAGGAGAAGACATAAAAGGCACCAAAGTCTTGAGAGTCGTTTTTAGTCGTCATATTAAAAACAATAACATTAATAATAATAATACTAATATTACTAAATTTGCTTATATGCAAGCGCTTAATTAAGGTAACAGTTTTTTGGTTTCTTGCTTATATCTCGAAAACAGTTACTCCTATCACTTTTTAAATTTTTACTAAAATTAAAGCAAGCTGATAAAATTTTGTACAAAATAGTAATTTGCATTTTTCATGTAGGACTAACCATAAGCGAGATATAAGTTTGAAAATAATTAATATTTAAAAAAAAAGTGCTTTAACAGAAAATGTCTTGTGATTTAAAATACACTTAATTTAATGGGTCCAATACTTTATTAGAAGAAAAAGGAGGAGGCATAACAGTCACTAAAGTCTTCAGAGTCGATTTTAAATGCTGCATTTTTGTCTTTGTCTCAAACATTGAAAACTGAATTACATTTTTGTTCAGTAACAGTTACAGTTTTCTTATTGGTTTTTTGCTTATATCTCGAAAACAGTTACTCCTATAAAAATAAAAATAAATAAAATGTTTGAAAAACCGAAATTGAACTAAATTAATTAAGACTAACACTTTAGTAGAGGAAAAAAGAGAAGACATAAAAGTCACCAAAGTCTTGAGAGTCGTTTTTAGTCGTCATATTAATAACAATAACATTAATAATAATAATACTAATATTACTAAATTTGCTTATATGCAAGCGGTTAATTAAGGTAACAGTTTCTTGCTTATATCTCAAAAACAGTTACTCCTGTCAATTGTTATCTTTTTACTAAAATTAAAGCTGATAAAATTTCCTACAAAATATTTATTTGCATTTTTTATGTAGGACTAACCATAAGCGAGATATAAGTTTGAAAATAATTAATATTTAAAAAAAAGTGCTTTAACAGAAAATGTCTTGTGATTTAAAATACACTTAATTTATTGGGTCCAATACTTTATTAGAAGAAAAAGGAGGTGACATAAAAGTCACTGAAGTCTTCAGAGTCGTTTTTAAATGCTGCATTTTCGTCTTCGTTTCAAACATTGAAAACTGAATTACATTTTTGTTAAGTAACTGTAACAGTTTTCACTTTGGTTTTTTGCTTATATCTCAAAAACACCAAAATAGTTATTTACATTTTTCTTGTAGGACCAAGCATAAGCAAGTTATAGAGTTGGATATAAATAATATTAAACAAAAATTTGCTTTAAAATAAAATGTTTGAAAAACCGAAATTAAACTAAATTAATTGTGTCTAACACTTTAGTAGAGGAAAAAGGAGGAGACATAAAAGTCACTAAACTCTTCAGAATCGTCTTTAGTCGTCATATTAATAACAATAACATTAATAATAACAATACTATTAGTACTAAATTTGCTTATATGCAAGCGCTTAATTAAGGTAACAGTTTTTTTGTTGTTTGCTTATATCTCGAAAACAGTTACTCCTATCAGTTTTTACCTTTTCACCAAAATTAAAGCTGATAAAATTTCCTTCAAAATCGTTATTTGCATTTTTCATGTAGAACTAACCATAAGCAAGATATAAGTTTGAAAATAATTAATAATTAAAAAAAATGTGCTTTAACAGAAAATGTCTTGTGATTTAAAATACACTTAATTTATTGGGTCCAATACTTAATTAGAAGAAAAAGGAGGTGGCAGTAAATGCTACATTTTCGTCTTCGTCTCAAACATTAAATACTGAATTACATTTTTGTTTAGTAACTGTTACAGTTTTCACTTTGGTTTTTTGCTTATATCTCGAAAACAGTTACTCCTATCAATTTTTATCTTTCCTTCAAAATTAAAGCTGATAAAATTTTATACAAAATAGTTTTTTGCATTTTTTTGTAGGACCAACTATAAGCGAGTTATAGAGTTGGATATAAATAATCTTTAACAAAAATTTGATATAAAAATAAAAAAAGATAAAAATTGATAGGAGTAACTGTTTTCGAGATATAAGCAAGAAACCAAAAAACTGTTACCTTAATTAAGCGTTTGCATATAAGCTAATTTAGTACTAATAGTATTATTATTATTAATGTTATTGTTAATAATATGACGACTAAAGACAACTCTGAAACCTTTAGTGACTTTTATGTCTTCTTCTTTTTCCTCTACTAAAGTGTTAGACACAATTAATTTAGTTTAATTTCAGTATTTCAAACATTTTATTTTAAAGCAAATTTTTGTTAAATATTATTTATATCCATCTCTATAACTCGCTTATGCTTGGTCCTACAAGAAAAATGCAAATAACTATTTTGTAGGAAATTTTATCAGCTTTAATTTTAGTAAAAAGATAAAAATTGATAGGAGTAACTGTTTTCGAGATATAAGCAAGAAACCAAAAAACTGTTACCTTAATAAAGCGCTTGCATATAAGCAAATTTAGTACTATTAGTATTATTATTATTAATGTTATTGTTATTAAAATGACGACTAAAAACGACTCTGAAGACTTTGGTGACTTTTATGTCTTCTCCTTTTTCCTATACTAAAGTGTTAGACTCAATTAATTTAGTTTAATTTCGGTTTTTCAAACATTTTATTTTAAAGCAAATTTTTGTTGACGATTATTTATATCCAACTTTATAACTCGCTTATGGTTGGTCTTACAAAAGAAATGCAAACAACTAATTTGTAGGAAATTTTATCAGCTTTAATTTTAGTAAAAAGATAAAAATTTATAGGAGTAACTGTTTTCGAGATATAAGCAAGAAACCAAAACACTGTTATCTTAATTAAGCGTTTGCATATATGCAAATTTAGTACTATTAGTATTATTATCATTAATGTTATTGTTATTAATATGACGACTAAAGACGACTCTGAAACCTTTAGTGACTTTTATGTCTTTTTCTTTTTCCTCTACTAAAGTGTTAGACACAATTAAATTAGTTTAATTTCAGTTTTTCAAACATTTTATTTTAAAGCAAATTTTTGTTAAATATTATTTATATCCAACTCTATAACTCGCTTATGGTTGGTCCTACAAGAAAAATGCAAATAACGATTTTGTAGGAAATTTTATCAGCTTTAATTTTGAAATAAAGATAAAAATTGATAGGAGTAACAGTTTTCGAGATATAAGCAAAAAACCAATAAGAAAACTGTAACTGTTACTGAACAAAAATGTAATTCAGTTTTCAATGTTTAAGACGAAGACGAAAATGCAGCATTTAAAATCGACTCTGAAGACTTCAGTGACTTTTATGTCACCTCCTTTTTCTTCTAATAAACTATTGAACCCAATAAATTAAGTGTATTTTAAATCCCAAGACATTTTCTGTTAAAACACTTTTTTTTTAAATATTAATTATTTTCAAACTTATATCTCGCTTATGGTTAGTCCTACATGAAAAATGCAAATAAGTATTTTGTAGGAAATTTTATCAGCTTTAATTTTAGTGAAAAGATAAAAATTGATAGGAGTAACTGTTTTCGAGATATAAGCAAGAAACCAAGAAACTGTCGCCTTAATTAAGCGCTTGCATATAAACAAATTTAGTAATATTAGTATTATTATTATTAATGTTATTGTTATTAATATGACGACTAAAAACGACACTCAAGATTTTGGTGACTTTGATGTCTTCTCCTCTTTCCTCTACTAATGTGTTAGTCTTAATTAATTTAGTTTAATTTCGGATTATCAAACATTTTATTTTAAAGCAAATTTTCGTTAAAGATTATTTATATCCAACTCTATAACTCGCTTATGGTTGGTCTTACAAAAAAAATGCAATTAACTATTTTGTAGGAAATTGTATCAGCTTTAATTTTGAAAAAAAGGTAAAAATTGATAGGAGTAACTGGTTTCGAGATATAAGCAAAAAACCAATAAGAAAACTGTAAGTGTTACTGAACAAAAATGTAATTCAGTTTTCAATATTTGAGACTAAGACAAAAATGCAGCATTTAAAAACAACTCTGAAAACTTCAGTGACTTTTATGTCACCTTTTTTTTCTTCTAATAAAGTATTGGACCCATTAAATTAAGTGTATTTTAAATCACAAGACATTTTCTGTTAAAGCAATTTTTTTTTAAATATTAATTATTTACAAACTTATATCTCGCTTATGGTTAGTCCTACATAAAAAATGCAAATAACTATTTTGTAGGAAATTTTATCAGCTTTAATTTTAGTGAAAAGATAAAAATTGATAGGAGTAACTGTTTTCGAGTTATAAGCAAGAAACCAAAAAACTGTTACCTTAATTAAGGGCTTACATATAAGCAAATTTAGTACTAAAAACAACTCTGAAAACTTTGGTGACTTTTATGTCACCTCCTTTTTCTTCTAATAAAGTATTGGACTCAATAAATTAAGTGTATTTTAAATCACAAGACATTTTCTGTTAAAGCACTTTTTTTTTAAATATTAATTATTTTCAATCATATATCTCGCTTATGGTTAGTCCTACATGAAAAATGCAAATAACTATTTTGTAGGAAATTTTATCAGCTTGAATTTTAGTAAAAAGATAAAAATTGATAGGAGTAACTGTTTTCGAGATATAAGCAAGAAACCAAAACACTGTTACCTTAATTAAGCGTTTGCATATAAGCAAATTTAGTACTATTAGTATTATTATTATTATTAATGTTATTGTTATTAATATGACAACTAAAGACAACTCTGAAACCTTTAGTGACTTTTATGTCTTTTCCTTTTTTCTCTACTAAAGTGTTAGACACAGTTAAATTAGTTTAATTTCAGTTTTTCAATCATTTTATTTTAAAGCAAATTTTTGTTAAATATTATTTATATCCAACTCTATACTCGCTTATGGTTGGTCCTACAAGAAAAATGCAAATAACTATTTTGTAGAATATTTTATCAGCTTTAATTTTGAAAGAAAGACAAAAATTCATAGAAGTAACTGTTTTCGAGATATAAGCAAGAAACCAAAAAACTGTTACCTTAATAAAGCGCTTGCATATAAGCAGATTTAGTACTATTAGTATTATTATTATTAATGTTATTGTTATTAATATGACGACTAAAAACGATTCTGAAGACTTTGGTGACTTTTATGTCTTTTTCTTTTTTCTCTACTAAAGTGTTAGACACAATTAATTTAGTTTAATTTCAGTATTTCAAACATTTTATTTTTAAGCAAGTTTTTGTTAAATATTATTTATATCCAACTTTACAACTCGCTTATGGTTGGTCCTACAAGAAAAATGCAAATAACTATTTTGTAGGAAATGTTATCAGCTTTAATTTTGAAAGAAAGATAAAAATTGATAGGAGTAACTGTTTTCGAGATATAAGCAAAAAACCAAAGTAAAAACTGTTACCGTTTCAGAACAAAAATGTAATTCAGTTTTCAATGTTTGAGACGAAGACGAAAATGCAGCATTTAAAATCGACTCTGAAGACTTCAGTGACTTATATGTCACCCCCTTTTTTTTTTAATAAAGTATTGGACCTAATAAATTAAGTGTATTTTAAATCACAAGACATTTTCTGTTAAAGCACTTCTTTTTTAAATATTAATTATTTTCAATCTTATATCTCGCTTATGGTTAGTCCTACATAAAAAATGCAAATAACTATTTTGTAGGAAATTTTATCAGCTTGAATTTTAGTAAAAAGATAAAAATTGATAGGAGTAACTGTTTTCGAGATATGAGCAAGAAACCAAAACACTGTTACCTTAATTAAGCGTTTGCATATAAGCAAATTTAGTACTATTAGTATTATTATTATTAATGTTATTGTTATTAATATGACGATTAAAGACAACTTTGAAACCGTTAGTGACTTTTATGTCTTCTTCTTTTTCCTCTACTAAAGTGTTACACACAATTAAATTAGTTTAATTTCAGTTTTTCAAACATTTTATTTTAAAGCAAATTTTTGTTAAATATTATTTATATCCAACTCTATAACTCGCTTATGGTTGGTCCTACAAGAAAAATGCAAATAACTATTTTGTAGGAAATTTTATCAGCTTTAATTTTGACAGAAAGATAAAAATTGATAGGAGTAACTGTTTTCGAGATATAAGCAAGAAACCAAAAAACTGTTACCTTAATAAAGCGCTTGCATATAAGCAGATTTAGTACTATTAGTATTATTATTATTAATGTTATTGTTATTAATATGACGACTAAAAACGATTCTGAAGACTTTGGTGACTTTTATGTCTTTTTCTTTTTTCTCTACTAAAGTGTTAGACACAATTAATTTAGTTTAATTTCAGTATTTCAAACATTTTATTTTTAAGCAAGTTTTTGTTAAATATTATTTATATCCAACTTTATAACTCGCTTATTGTTGGTCCCACAAGAAAAATGTAAATAACTATTTTGTAGGAAATGTTATCAGCTTTAATTTTGAAAGAAAGATAAAAATTGATAGGAGTAACTGTTTTCGAGATATGAGCAAGAAACCAAAACACTGTTACCTTAATTAAGCGTTTGCATATAAGCAAATTTAGTACTATTAGTATTATTATTATTAATGTTATTGTTATTAATATGACGATTAAAGACAACTTTGAAACCTTTAGTGACTTTTATGTCTTCTTCTTTTTCCTCTACTAAAGTGTTAGACACAATTAAATTAGTTTAATTTCAGTTTTTCAAACATTTTATTTTAAAGCAAATTTTTGTTAAATATTATTTATATCCAACTCTATAACTCGCTTATGGTTGATCCTACAAGAAAAATGCAAATATCTATTTTGTAGGAAATTTTATCAGCTTTAATTTTGGCAGAAAGATAAAAATTGATAGGAGTAACTGTTTTCGAGATATAAGCAAAAAACCCATAAGAAAACTGTGACTGTTACTGAACAAAAATGTAATTCAGTTTTCAATGTTTGAGACGAAGACGAAACTGCAGCATTTAAAAACGACTCTGAAGACTTCAGTGACTTTTATGTCACTTTCTTTTTCTTCTAATAAAGTATTGGACCCAATAAATTAAGTGTATTTTAAATCACAAGACATTTTCTGTTAAAGCACTTTTTTTTTAAATATTAATTATTTTCAATCACATATCTCGCTTATGGTTAGTCCTACATGAAAAATGCAAATAACTATTTTATAGGAAATTTTATCAGCTTAAATTTTAGTAAAAAGATAAAAATTGATAGGAGTAACTGTTTTCGAGATATAAGCAAGAAACCAAAACACTGTTACCTTAATTAAGCGTTTGCATATAAGCAAATTTAGTACTATTAGTATTATTATTATTAATGTTATTGTTATTAATATGACAACTAAAGACAACTCTGAAACCTTTAGTGACTTTTATGTCTTTTCCTTTTTCCTCTACTAAAGTGTTAGACACAATTAAATTAGTTTAATTTCAGTTTTTCAAACATTTTATTTTAAAGCAAATTTTTGTTAAAAATTATTTATATCCAACTCTATAACTCGCTTATGGTTGGTCCTACAAGAAAAATGCAAATAACTATTTTGTAGGAAATTTTATCAGCTTTAATTTTGAAAAAAAGACAAAAATTCATAGGAGTAACTGTTTTCGAGATATAAGCAAGAAACCAAAAAACTGTTTCCTTAATAAAGCGCTTGCATATAAGCAGATTTAGTACTATTAGTATTATTAATATTAATGTTATTGTTATTAATATGACGACTAAAAACGATTCTGAAGACTTTGGTGACTTTTATGTCTTTTTCTTTTTTCTCTACTAAAGTGTTAGACACAATTAATTTAGTTTAATTTCAGTATTTCAAACATTTTATTTTTAAGCAAGTTTTTGTTAAATATTATTTATATCTAACTTTATAACTCGCTTATGGTTGGTCCTACAAGAAAAATGCAAATAACTATTTTGTAGGAAATGTTATCAGCTTTAATTTTGAAAGAAAGATAAAAATTGATAGGAGTAAATGTTTTCGAGATATAAGCAAAAAACCAATGTAAAAACTGTTACCGTTTCAGAACAAAAATGTAATTCAGTTTTCAATGTTTGAGACGAAGACGAAAATGCAGCATTTAAAATCGACTCTGAAGACTTCAGTGACTTATATGTCACCCCCTTTTTTTCTAATAAAGTATTGGACCTAATAAATTAAGTGTATTTTAAATCACAAGACATTTTCTGTTAAAGCACTTCTTTTTTAAATATTAATTATTTTCAATCTTATATCTCGCTTATGGTTAGTCCTACATAAAAAATGCAAATAATTATTTTGTAGGAAATTTTATCAGCTTGAATTTTAGTAAAAAAATAAAAGTTGATAGGAGTAACTGTTTTCGAGATATGAGCAAGAAACCGAAACACTGTTACCTTAATTAAGCGTTTGCATATAAGCAAATTTAGTACTATTAGTATTATTATTAATATAAGCAAGAAACCAAAAAACTGTTACCTTAATAAAGCGCTTGCATATAAGCAGATTTAGTACTATTAGTATTATTATTATTAATGTTATTGTTATTAATATGACGACTAAAAACGATTCTGAAGACTTTGGTGACTTTTATGTGTTTTTTTTTTCTCTACTAAAGTGTTAGACACAATTAATTTAGTTTAATTTCAGTATTTCAAACATTTTATTTTTAAGCAAGTTTTTGTTAAATATTATTTATATCCAACTTTATAACTCGCTTATGGTTGGTCCTACAAGAAAAATGCAAATAACTATTTTGTAGGAAATGTTATCAGCTTTAATTTTGAAAGAGAGATAAAAATTGATAGGAATAACTGTTTTCGAGATATATGCAAAAAACCAATGTAAAAACTGTTACCGTTTCAGAACAAAAATGTAATTCAGTTTTCAATGTTTGAGACGAAGACGAAAATGCAGCATTTAAAATCGACTCTGAAGACTTCAGTGACTTATATGTCACCCCCTTTTTTTCTAATAAAGTATTGGACCTAATAAATTAAGTGTTTTTTATATCACAAGACATTTTCTGTTAAAGCACTTCTTTTTTAAATATTAATTATTTTCAATCTTATATCTCGCTTATGGTTAGTCCTACATAAAAAATGCAAATAATTATTTTGTTGGAAATTTTATCAGCTTGAATTTTAGTAAAAAGATAAAAGTTGATAGAAGTAACTGTTTTCGAGATATGAGCAAGAAACCAAAACACTGTTACCTTGATTAAGCGTTTGCATATTAGCAAATTTAGTACTATTAGTATTATTATTATTAATGTTATTGTTATTAATATGACGATTAAAGACAACTTTGAAACCTTTAGTGACTTTTATGTCTTCTTCTTTTTCCTCTACTAAAGTGTTAGACACAATTAAATTAGTTTAATTTCAGTTTTTCAAACATTTTATTTTAAAGCAAATTTTTGTTAAATATTATTTATATCCAACTCTATAACTCGCTTATGGTTGGTCGTACAAGAAAAATGCAAATAACTATTTTGTAGGAAATTTTATCAGATTTAATTTTGAAAGAAAGATAAAAATTGATAGGAGTAACTGTTTTCGAGATATAAGCAAAAAACCAATAAGAAAACTGTGACTGTTACTGAACAAAAATGTAATTCGATTTTCAATGTTTGAGACGAAGACGAAACTGCAGCATTTAAAAACGACTTTGAAGACTTCAGTGACTTTTATGTCACTTCCTTTTTCTTCTAATAATGTATTGGACCCAATAAATTAAGTGTATTTTAAATCACAAGACATTTTCTGTTAAAGCACTTTTTTTTTAAATATTAATTATTTTCAATCATATATCTCGCTTATGGTTAGTCCTACATGAAAAATGCAAATAACTATTTTGTAGGAAATTTTATCAGCTTGAATTTTGGTAAAAAGATAAAAATTGATAGGAGTAACTGTTTTCGAGATATAAGCAAGAAACCAAAACACTGTTACCTTAATTAAGCGTTTGCATATAAGCAAATTTAGAACTATTAGTATTATTATTATTAATGTTATTGTTATTAATATGACAACTAAAAACAACTCTGAAACCTTTAGTGACTTTTATGTCTTTTCGTTTTTTCTCTACTAAAGTGTTAGACACAGTAAAATTAGTTTAATTTCAGTTTTTCAAACATTTTATTTTAAAGCAAATTTTTGTTAAATATAATTTATATCCAACTCTATAACTCGCTTATGGTTGGTCCTACAAGAAAAATGCAAATAACTATTTTGTAGAATATTTTATCAGCTTTAATTTTGAAAGAAAGACAAAAATTCATAGGAGTAACTGTTTTCGAGATATAAGCAAGAAACCAAAAAACTGTTACCTTAATAAAGCGCTTGCATATAAGCAGATTTAGTACTATTAGTATTATTATTATTAATGTTATTGTTATTAATATGACGACTAAAAACAATTCTGAAGACTTTGGTGACTTTTATGTCTTTTTCTTTTTTCTCTACTAAAGTGTTAGACACAATTAATTTAGTTTAATTTCAGTATTTCAAACATTTTATTTTTAAGCAAGTTTTTGTTAAATATTATTTATATCCAACTTTATAACTCGCTTATGGTTGGTCCTACAAGAAAAATGCAAATAACTATTTTGTAGGAAATGTTATCAGCTTTAATTTTGAAAAAAATATAAAAATTGATAGGAGTAACTGTTTTCGAGATATAAGCAAAAAACCAAAGTAAAAACTGTTACCGTTTCAGAACAAAAATGTAATTCAGTTTTCAATGTTTGAGACGAAGACGAAAATGCAGCATTTAAAATCGACTCTGAAGACTTCAGTGACTTATATGTCACCCCCTTTTTTTTTAATAAAGTATTGGACCTAATAAATTAAGTGTATTTTAAATCACAAGACATTTTCTGTTAAAGCACTTCTTTTTTAAATATTAATTATTTTCAATCTTATATCTCGCTTATGGTTAGTCCTACATAAAAAATGCAAATAACTATTTTGAAGGAAATTTTATCAGCTTAAATTTTAGTAAAAAAATAAAAATTGATTGGAGTAACTGTTTTCGAGATATGAGCAAGAAACCAAAACACTGTTACCTTAATTAAGCGTTTGCATATAAGCAAATTTAGTACTATTAGTATTATTATTATTAATGTTATTGTTATTTATATGACGATTAAAGACAACTTTGAAACCTTTAGTGACTTTTATGTCTTTTTCTTTTTCCTCTACTAAAGTGTTAGACACAATTAAATTAGTTTAATTTCAGTTTTTCAAACATTTTATTTTAAAGCAAATTTTTGTTAAATATTATTTATATCCAACTCTATAACTCGCTTATGGTTGGTCCTACAAGAAAAATGCAAATAACTATTTTGTAGCAAATTTTATCAGCTTTAATTTTGACAGAAAGATAAAAATTGATAGGAGTAACTGTTTTCGAGATATAAGCAAAAAACCAATAAGAAAACTGTGACTGTTACTGAACAAAAATGTAATTCAGTTTTCAATGTTTGAGACGAAGACGAAACTGCAGCATTTAAAAACGACTCTGAAGACTTCAGTGACTTTTATGTCACTTCCTTTTTCTAAAAAAAAAGTATTGGACCCAATAAATTAAGTGTATTTTAAATCACAAGACATTTTCTGTTAAAGCACTTTTTTTTTAAATATTAATTATTTTCAATCATATATCTCGCTTATGGTTAGTCCTACATGAAAAATGCAAATAACTATTTTGTAGGAAATTTTATCAGCTTTAATTTTGAAAAAAAGACAAAAATTGATAGGAGTAACTGTTTTCGAGATATAAGCAAGAAACCAAAAAACTGTTACCTTAATAAAGCGCTTGCATATAAGCAGATTTAGTACTATTAGTATTATTATTATTAATGTTATTGTTATTAATATGACGACTAAAAACAATTCTGAAGACTTTGGTGACTTTTATGTCTTTTTCTTTTTTCTCTACTAAACTGTTAGACACAATTAATTTAGTTTAATTTCAGTATTTCAAACATTTTATTTTTAAGCAAGTTTTTGTTAAATATTATTTATATCCAACTTTATAACTCGCTTATGGTTGGTCCTACAAGAAAAATGCAAATAACTATTTTGTAGAAAATGTTATCAGCTTTAATTTTGAAAGAAAGATAAAAATTGATAGGAGTAACTGTTTTCGAGATATAAGCAAAAAACCAAAGTAAAAACTGTTACCGTTTCAGAACAAAAATATAATTCAGTTTTCAATGTTTGAGACGAAGACGAAAATGCAGCATTCAAAATCGACTCTGAAGACTTCAGTGACTTATATGTCACCCCCTTTTTTTCTAATAAAGTATTGGACCTAATAAATTAAGTGTATTTTAAATCACAAGACATTTTCTGTTAAAGCACTTCTTTTTTAAATATTAATTATTTTCAATCTTATATCTCGCTTATGGTTAGTCCTACATAAAAAATGCAAATAATTATTTTGTAGGAAATTTTATCAGCTTGAATTTTAGTAAAAAGATAAAAATTGATAGGAGTAACTGTTTTCGAGATATGAGCAAGAAACCAAAACACTGTTACCTTAATTAAGCGTTTGCATATAAGCAAATTTAGTACTAATAGTATTATTATTATTAATGTTATTGTTATTAATATGACGATTAAAGACAACTTTGAAACCTTTAGTGACTTTTATGTCTTCTTCTTTTTCCTCTACTAAAGTGTTAGACACAATTAAATTAGTTTAATTTCAGTTTTTCAAACATTTTATTTTAAAGCAAATTTTTGTTAAATATTATTTATATCCAACTCTATAACTAGCTTATGGTTGGTCCTACAAGAAAAATGCAAATAACTATTTTGTAGGAAATTTTATCAGCTTTAATTTTAAAAGAAAGATAAAAATTGATAGGAGTAACTGTTTTCGAGATATAAGCAAAAAACCAAAGTAAAAACTGTTACCGTTTCAGAACAAAAATATAATTCAGTTTTCAATCTTTGAGACGAAGACGAAAATGCAGCATTCAAAATCGACTCTGAAGACTTCAGTGACTTATATGTCACCCCCTTTTTTTCTAATAAAGTATTGGACCTAATAAATTAAGTGTATTTTAAATCACAAGACATTTTCTGTTAAAGCACTTCTTTTTTAAATATTAATTATTTTCAATCTTATATCTCGCTTATGGTTAGTCCTACATAAAAAATGCAAATAATTATTTTGTAGGAAATTTTATCATCTTGAATTTTAGTAAAAAGATAAAAATTGATAGGAGTAACTGTTTTCGAGATATGAGCAAGAAACCAAAACACTGTTACCTTAATTAAGCGTTTGCATATAAGCAAATTTAGTACTATTAGTATTATTATTATTAATGTTATTGTTATTAATATGACGATTAAAGACAACTTTGAAACCTTTAGTGACTTTTATGTCTTCTTCTTTTTCCTCTACTAAAGTGTTAGACACAATTAATTTAGTTTAATTTCAGTATTTCAAACATTTTATTTTTAAGCAAGTTTTTGTTAAATATTATTTATATCCAACTTTATAACTCGCTTATGGTTGGTCCTACAAGAAAAATGCAAATAACTATTTTGTAGAAAATGTTATCAGCTTTAATTTTGAAAGAAAGATAAAAATTGATAGGAGTAACTGTTTTCGAGATATAAGCAAAAAACCAAAGTAAAAACTGTTACCGTTTCAGAACAAAAATATAATTCAGTTTTCAATGTTTGAGACGAAGACGAAAATGCAGCATTCAAAATCGACTCTGAAGACTTCAGTGACTTATATGTCACCCCCTTTTTTTCTAATAAAGTATTGGACCTAATAAATTAAGTGTATTTTAAATCACAAGACATTTTCTGTTAAAGCACTTCTTTTTTAAATATTAATTATTTTCAATCTTATATCTCGCTTATGGTTAGTCCTACATAAAAAATGCAAATAATTATTTTGTAGGAAATTTTATCAGCTTGAATTTTAGTAAAAAGATAAAAATTGATAGGAGTAACTGTTTTCGAGATATGAGCAAGAAACCAAAACACTGTTACCTTAATTAAGCGTTTGCATATAAGCAAATTTAGTACTAATAGTATTATTATTATTAATGTTATTGTTATTAATATGACGATTAAAGACAACTTTGAAACCTTTAGTGACTTTTATGTCTTCTTCTTTTTCCTCTACTAAAGTGTTAGACACAATTAAATTAGTTTAATTTCAGTTTTTCAAACATTTTATTTTAAAGCAAATTTTTGTTAAATATTATTTATATCCAACTCTATAACTAGCTTATGGTTGGTCCTACAAGAAAAATGCAAATAACTATTTTGTAGGAAATTTTATCAGCTTTAATTTTAAAAGAAAGATAAAAATTGATAGGAGTAACTGTTTTCGAGATATAAGCAAAAAACCAAAGTAAAAACTGTTACCGTTTCAGAACAAAAATATAATTCAGTTTTCAATCTTTGAGACGAAGACGAAAATGCAGCATTCAAAATCGACTCTGAAGACTTCAGTGACTTATATGTCACCCCCTTTTTTTCTAATAAAGTATTGGACCTAATAAATTAAGTGTATTTTAAATCACAAGACATTTTCTGTTAAAGCACTTCTTTTTTAAATATTAATTATTTTCAATCTTATATCTCGCTTATGGTTAGTCCTACATAAAAAATGCAAATAATTATTTTGTAGGAAATTTTATCATCTTGAATTTTAGTAAAAAGATAAAAATTGATAGGAGTAACTGTTTTCGAGATATGAGCAAGAAACCAAAACACTGTTACCTTAATTAAGCGTTTGCATATAAGCAAATTTAGTACTATTAGTATTATTATTATTAATGTTATTGTTATTAATATGACGATTAAAGACAACTTTGAAACCTTTAGTGACTTTTATGTCTTCTTCTTTTTCCTCTACTAAAGTGTTAGACACAATTAATTTAGTTTAATTTCAGTATTTCAAACATTTTATTTTTAAGCAAGTTTTTGTTAAATATTATTTATATCCAACTTTATAACTCGCTTATGGTTGGTCCTACAAGAAAAATGCAAATAACTATTTTGTAGAAAATGTTATCAGCTTTAATTTTGAAAGAAAGATAAAAATTGATAGGAGTAACTGTTTTCGAGATATAAGCAAAAAACCAAAGTAAAAACTGTTACCGTTTCAGAACAAAAATATAATTCAGTTTTCAATGTTTGAGACGAAGACGAAAATGCAGCATTCAAAATCGACTCTGAAGACTTCAGTGACTTATATGTCACCCCCTTTTTTTCTAATAAAGTATTGGACCTAATAAATTAAGTGTATTTTAAATCACAAGACATTTTCTGTTAAAGCACTTCTTTTTTAAATATTAATTATTTTCAATCTTATATCTCGCTTATGGTTAGTCCTACATAAAAAATGCAAATAATTATTTTGTAGGAAATTTTATCAGCTTGAATTTTAGTAAAAAGATAAAAGTTGATAGGAGTAACTGTTTTCGAGATATAAGCAAAAAACCAATAAGAAAACTGTGACTGTTACTGAACAAAAATGTAATTCGGTTTTCAATGTTTGAGACGAAGACGAAACTGCAGCATTTAAAAACGACTCTGAAGACTTCAGTGACTTTTATGTCACTTCCTTTTTCTTCTAATAAAGTATTGGACCCAATAAATTAAGTGTATTTTAAATCACAAGACATTTTCTGTTAAAGCACTTTTTTTTTAAATATTAATTATTTTCAATCATATATCTCGCTTATGGTTAGTCCTACATGAAAAATGCAAATAACTATTTTGTAGGAAGTTTTATCAGCTTGAATTTTAGTACAAAGATAAAAATTGATAGGAGTAACTGTTTTCGAGATATAAGCAAGAAACCAAAACACTGTTACCTTAATTAAGCGTTTGCATATAAGCAAATTTAGTACTATTAGTATTATTATTATTAATGTTATTGTTATTAATATGACGACTAAAAACGATTCTGAAGACTTTGGTGACTTTTATGTCTTTTTCTTTTTTCTCTACTAAAGTGTTAGACACAATTAATTTAGTTTAATTTCAGTTTTTCAAACATTTTATTTTAAAGCAAATTTTTGTTAAATATTATTTATATCCAACTCTATAACTCGCTTATGGTTGGTTTTACAAGAAAAATGCAAATAACTATTTTGTAGAATATTTTATCAGCTTTAATTTTGAAAGAAAGACAAAAATTCATAGGAGTAACTGTTTTCGAGATATAAGCAAGAAACCAAAAAACTGTTACCTTATAAAGCGCTTGCATATAAGCAGATTTAGTACTATTAGTATTATTATTATTAATGTTATTGTTATTAATATGACGACTAAAAACGATTCTGAAGACTTTGGTGACTTTTATGTCTTTTTCTTTTTTCTCTACTAAAGTGTTAGACACAATTAATTTAGTTTAATTTCAGTATTTCAAACATTTTATTTTTAAGCAAGTTTTTGTTAAATATTATTTATATCCAACTTTATAACTCGCTTATGGTTGGTCCTACAAGAAAAATGCAAATAACTATTTTGTAGGAAATGTTATCAGCTTTAATTTTGAAAGAAAAATAAAAATTGATAAGAGTAACTGTTCTCGAGATATAAGCAAAAAACCAATAAGAAAACTGTGACTGTTACTGAACAAAAATGTAATTCAGTTTTCAATGTTTGAGACGAAGACGAAACTGCAGCATTTAAAAACGACTCTGAAGACTTCAGTGACTTTTATGTCACTTCCTTTTTCTTCTAATAAAGTATTGGACCCAATAAATTAAGTGTATTTTAAATCACAAGACATTTTCTGTTAAAGCACTTTTTTTTTAAATATTAATTATTTTCAATCATATATCTCGCTTATGGTTAGTCCTACATGAAAAATGCAAATAACTATTTTGTAGGAAATTTTATCAGCTTGAATTTTAGTAAAAAGATAAAAATTGATAGGAGTAACTGTTTTCGAGATATAAGCAAGAAACCAAAACACTGTTACCTTAATTAAGCGTTTGCATATAAGCAAATTTAGTACTATTAGTATTTTTATTATTAATGTTATTGTTATTAATATGACGACTAAAGACGACTCTGAAACATTTAGTGACTTTTATGTCTTCTCCTTTTTCCTCTACTAAAGTGTTAGACACAATTAATTTAGTTTAATTCCGGTTTTTCAAGCATTTTATTTTAAAGCAAATTTTTGTTAAATATTATTTATATCCAACTCTATAACTCGTTTATGCTTGGTCCTACAAGAAAAATGTAAATAACTATTTTGTTGGAAATTTTATCAGCTTTAATTTTGAAAGAAAGATAAAATTTGATAGGAGTAACTGTTTTCGAGATATAAGCAAAAAACCAATAAGAAAACTGTAACTGTTACTAAACAAAAATGTAATTCAGTTTTCAATGTTTGAGACGAAGTCAAAAATGCAGCATTTAAAAACGACTCTGAAGACTTCAGTGACTTTTATGTCACCTCCTTTTTCTTCTAATAAAGTATTGGACCCAACAAATTAAGTGTATTTTAAATCACAAGACATTTTCTGTTAAAACACTTTTTTAATTAATAATTATTTTCAAACTTATATCTCGCTTATGGTTAGTTCTACATGAAAAATGCAAATAACTATTTTGTAGGAAATTTTATCACCTTTAATTTTGGTGAAAAAGTAAAAATTGATAGGAGTAACTGTTTTCGAGATATAGGCAAAAAACAAAAAAACTGTTACCTTAATTAAGCGCTTGCATATAAGCAAATTTAGTACTACTAGTATTGTTATTATAAATGTTATTGTTATTAATATGACGACTAAAGACAACTTTAAGACTTTAGTGACTTTTATGTCTCCTCCTTTTTCCTCTACTAAAGTGTTAGACACAATTAATTTAGTTTAAGTTTATTTCGGTTTTTCAAACATTTTATTTTAAAGCAAATTTTTGTTAAATATTAAAAACTATAAAATGGCTTAGATTGCCTAAAAACACAGATCACACATGATCTTTTGCATAAAAATGAGAAAACGCTCATGTAACACACAAAATAAGCTCCATTTTTCATTTTTAAAAGTATTATTATTATTATTACTTTTGTTACTATTACTATTATTATTATTATTATTATTATTATTATTATTATTGTTATTATTATTATTATTATTATTATTATTATTATTATTATTATTATTATTAAAAACTTATATTAAGCAGACAGAAAACGTCGTATTCTGACACAACTTAAAACACAGATCACACATGATCTTTTGCATAGAAATGAGAAAACGCTCATATAACACAAAATAAGCTTCATTTTGGCTTAGAAAACTAAGCTTACTTTTACTACTACTATTATTTTTATTTTTATTATTATTATTATTATTACTATTATTTTTATTATTATTATTACTATTATTATTATTATTATTATTATTATTATTATTATTATTATTATTATTATTATTATTATTATTATTATTAATATTATTATTATTAAAGACGGATTATAACTTTTGTATAGTAAATGTTTTTATACCAGTTTTAAAATGAGTTATTAATTTTAGACAATTTCTTGCCTAAAAACACAGATCACAGATGATCTCTTGCATAGAAATGAGAAAACGCTCAGATAACACAAAATAAGCATTATTTTTGCTTAGAAAAACTAAGCTTTAATTTAGAAAGAAATTTATTATTATAAGTATTATTGTCATTATTATTATTATTATTATTATTATTATTATTATTGTTTCTTTTATTACTATTATTATTATTATTATTATTATTATTATTATTATTATTATTATTATTATTAACTTTTGTATAGTAAATGTTTTTATACCAGTTTTAAAATGAGTTATTAATTTTATTCAATTTCTTGCCTAAAAACACAGATCACAGATGATCTCTTGCATAGAAATGAGAAAGCGCTCATATAACACACAAAATAAGCTTCATTTTTGCTTAGAAAACTAAGCTTACTTTTATTTCTATTATTATTTTTATTATTATTATTATTATTATTATTATTATTATTATTATTATTATTATTATTATTATTATCGTTATTATTATTATTATTATTATTATTATTGTTATTATTATTATTATTATTAAAAACTTATATTAAACAGACAGAAAACGTCGTATTCTGACACAAAAAAACGAATTACGTTATAGACTTGACGAGAACGGCGTATCTCGGACTCTTATAGGACTCTTATAGGGTCAAAAATTATCAGTTTGGATTAAAACAAATTATTTTTGTTGACTCTCAGTCTGAATTGTTCATCAGTTCAAACAAAAACGGCTTACTTTAGACGATCTTTTGCTTTGAACAAGAAAACTTACATCGAACAGACTAAAAACGCATTAATCTGGCATAAAAGAGCAATTTATGTATCACTTTGGATAAAGGCAGCTAATCCTATTCGTTTCATTGCTTAAAATAGACAAAATTGTTAATAAATCTAACAAAAACGCTGTATTCTAGCACAAAATACTAATTACATTATAGTTTCGACGAGAATAGCTTATTTGGAATGATTCTATGCTTCCAAACGAGTAAATTTTTAATAAACAGATGCCAAACATCATGTTTTGTCCTATAAAGACATTTTATATTGCAGTTTGTATTAAAACAAAATATTTTCGTTGATTCTTTGTTAGAAGCAGCAAACCTAACATTAAAGAATCTGAAAACTTTGTATTCGGACACAAACCACCGAATTTTGTTTCAGTTTAGACAAAAACGGTTGATTTTCGACAATATTTTGCTTTGAACAAGAAAGCTTATATCAAACTGACTAAAAACGTCTTATTTTAGCACAAAACAAAAGATTTGCGTTATAGTCTTAAAGCTGATTCATGCCACAGTTTGGATAAAAACCAATTATTTTTGTTAATTCATTGTTACAAACAAGAAACCTTACATCAAAGAAACTGAAAACCCCTTATTTAGGCACAGAAATTCGAATTACGTTTCAGTCTGGACAAAAACTGCTTATTTTAGACGATCCTTTGTTTTGAACACGAAAACTTACATTAAAAAGATTAAAAACGTCTTATTCTGGCTGAAAACTGCAAATTATATATTACTCTAGATAAAAGCAATTTATCCTGATTACTCCTTTACTTAGAATAGAGTAAACTTGTATAAAACTTAATGAAAACTTTAAATTTCGTCTCAAAGAAATAATTTACGTTATAGTTTTGACCAGCACTGTTTATTTCAAACGAAATTATGATTCGAAACTAATGAACTTTTATGGGGCAGATGCAAAACCACATATTACCATATAAAGCGTTGTTTTAAAGCAAAGTATTACCTTTTGCAACAAGAAATTTCACGTCAAAGAAACTGAAAACTTCGTATCCATACATAAATATCTAATTACGTATCAGTTTAGGCAAATACAGCTTATTTTAAACGATTCCTTGCTATAAACAAGAAAAATTTTATCAAGCATATTGAAAACGTCTTATTCTCGAAAATAAGAGCAAATTATGTATCAGTTTTAACAAAAGCGGATTACTCTGTTTGATTCTATGCTTAGAGTAGAGTAAACTACTATAAAACGTAATGAAAACTCTATATTCAAGCTCAAAAGAACAAATTACGTTATAGTTTTGACAAAAAAAAATATTTCGGACGATTACATACTTCGAAGTAAGCAAACTTTAATTGAACATGTGCAAAAGCTAATACTTTGCTTTAAAATAATGATTTATGTGGTAATATGGTATTTTGCATCTGTCCTATAAAAGTTTACCCGTTTCGCTCCATTGAATCATTAGAAATAAATTATTTTGACACAACAACAACACAAATAATTTGTTTTTGTTTAAACTGTAACATAAGTCGCTTTTATAAAACGAACTAAGACGTTTGGCATCTGCTTAGTGAAAGTTTTCTCGTTTGGGGGCATAAAATCGTTTGAAATTAACAGTTCTGGTCAAAACTATTACGTAAATTATTTCTTTGTGTCACTTGAAAGATTTGCGTTATAGTCTTGACGAGAACTGTTAATTTCAAACGATTCTATGCTTTGAAACCAGTATACTTTCACTGAACAGAGGCAAAACGTCTGATTTCGCCTTTAAAAAACGATTTATGTCACAGTTTGGATTAAAACCAATGATTTTCGTTTATTCATTGTTACAAACAAGAAACCTTACATCAAAGAAACTGAAAACCTCTTATTCAGGCCCAGAAGATCAAATTACGTTTCAGTCTGGACACAAATTGCTTATTTTAGACGATTCTTTCTTTTGAACACGAAAACTTACATTAAAAAGATTAAAAACGTCTTATTCTGGCTCAAAACTGCAAATTATGTATTACTTTGGATAAAAGCAGTTTATCCTGATTACTCCTTTGCTTAGAATAGAGCAAACTTGTATAAAACTTAATGAAAACTTTAAATTTCGTCTCAAAGAAATAATTTACGTTATAGTTTTGACCAGAACTGTTAATTTCAAACGATTTTATGCCCCCAAACGAGAAAACTTTCACTAAACAGATGCCAAACGTCTTAGTTCGTTTTATAAAAACGACATGTTACAGTTTAAACAAAAAAATTATTTTCGTTGTTGTATCAAAATAATTTATTTCGAATGATTCAATGGAGCGAAACGAGTAAACTTTTATAGGACAGATGCAAAATACCATATTACCACATAAATCGTTATTTTAAAGCAAAGTATTAGCTTTTGCACTTGTTCAATTAAAGTTTGCTTACTTCGAAATATGTAGTCGTCCGAAATAATTTTTTTTTGTCAAAACTATAACGTAATGTGTTCTTTTGAGCTTGAATATAGAGTTTTCATTACGTTTTATAGTAGTTTACTCTACTCTAAGCATAGAATCAAACAGAGTAATCCGCTTTTGTTAAAACTGATACATAATTTGCTCTTATTTTCGAGAATAAGACATTTTCAATATGTTTGATAAAATTTTTCTTGTTTATAGCAAGGAATCGTTTAAAATAAGCTGTATTTGCCTAAACTGATACGTAATTCGATATTTGTGCATGGATACGAAGTTTTCAGTTTCTTTGACGTGAAATTTCTTGTTGCAAAAGGTAATACTTTGCTTTAAAACAACGCTTTATATGGTAATATGTGGTTTTGCATCTGCCCCATAAAAGTTCATTAGTTTCGAATCATAATTTCGTTTGAAATAAACAGTGCTGGTCAAAACTATAACGTAAATTATTTCTTTGAGACGAAATTTAAAGTTTTCATTAAGTTTTATACAAGTTTACTCTATTCTAAGTAAAGGAGTAATCAGGATAAATTGCTTTTATCTAGAGTAATATATAATTTGCAGTTTTCAGCCAGAATAAGACGTTTTTAATCTTTTTAATGTAAGTTTTCGTGTTCAAAACAAAGGATCGTCTAAAATAAGCAGTTTTTGTCCAGACTGAAACGTAATTCGAATTTCTGTGCCTAAATAAGGGGTTTTCAGTTTCTTTGATGTAAGGTTTC